>NC_133648.1:70990384-71214039 GCF_009905375.1 Apium graveolens | reverse complement strand
GAGCTTATCCACCTTGACTAGCACATCGTGCCACTATGCCTCTTGGGTAATTAATAGAACGATCAGCCAATTGTAGAGACATGTAGGTGGGCTTTGGATCAGGCAAATCCAACTTTTTAAAGATCGACAATGGCATCAGATTTATGCTTGCTCTCAAATCGCAAAGGCACTTGTCAAAAGATAATGTGCCAATGGTGCAAGGAATGGTGAAGCTACCTGGATCTTTAAGCTTTGGAGGTAACTTTTGTTGCAGCACAATACTACATTCTTCCGTTAGAGCAACGGTCTCAAGGTCATCTAGTTTCACCTTCCTTGAAAGAATAATCTTCATAAACTTCGCATAACTAGTCATTTGCTCCAGAGCCTCATCGAAAGGTATATTGATGTGAAGTTTCTTGAACACCTCCAGAAACTTACCGAAATGCTTATCCAGCTTTTGTTGTTGCAATCTCTTAGGGAAAGGTGGAGGAGGATAGAGATGTTTCTCCCCTGTATTACCCTCAGGCAGAGTGTGTTTAACAGTAGTCTTCCTTGGTTCCGCCGCTTTCTCCTTTTGCTTAGCTTCTTCATCTCCAACTTCAGCTTCTCCTTCTTTTGCCTTTTCAGCATCAGCAACTTTCCCAGACCTTAAGGTAATAGCCTTGACTTGCTCTTTAGCTTCCTTCCTGCCTGGCACTTCCGTGTCACTGGGAAGTATGCCAGGTTGACGATTGAGCACTACATTGGCTATTTGACCGATTTGATTTTCCAAGGTCTTGATCGACACCTCCTGACTCTTGCACAACAGCTTAAGTTCCTCAAAATCAGCACTAGTGGGTGCAGCTGCACCTACCTGTTGAGGACATGATTTCTTTTGAGCATACTGCTGTGGTTGCTGGAATCCAGGTGGATTGAACTGTTTACTCACACCTTGCTGATATGGTGGCTGAATAGCATTCTGATTATTACCCTAGCTAAAATTTGGATGATTTCTGTTATTAGGATGATAAGTAGCTGGCACAGGCTGCTGTTGTCGCTGATAATTGTTCACATACTGAACAGATTCGTCAAAAAAGAGAACACTGATCCGTAGCATGAGAACCTTCACAAAGCTCACCGACCATAGCTATTTGATTGACTCCATAGGTAGCTAGAGAATCGACCTTCATAGACAGCGCTTGGAGCTGCGCTGCAATAGCGGTGGCTGCATCGACTTCCAGAATACCTGCTACCTTCCCAGGAATCATCCTTTGAGTTGGGTTTTGATGCTCATTTGCAGCCATAGTCTCAATAATATTATAAGCCTCAGTATAGCTTTTGGCCCAAAAGGCGCCTCCAGCTGCTGCATCGAGCATGGGCCGGGATTGGGCCCCTAAACCATTATAGAAACCAGTGATCACCATCCAATCGGGTATTCCATGATGTGGACACTTTCTCAACATTTCCTTGTAGCGCTCCCATGCTTCGCACATAGATTCTGTAGGTTGCTGCACAAATTGAGTAAGAGCACTCCTCATAGCAGCAGTCTTTTCCATTGGATAAAACTTCACTAGAAACTTTTGCGCAAGATCTTGCCAAGTAGTGATGGACCCAACTGGTTCAGAATGTAACCAGTCCTTAGCTTTATCCCTCAGTGAGAATGGGAAAAGCCTCAGCTTGATAGCCTCATCAGTCACACCATTATATTTGAAAGTACTCCAGATCTCGACAAAATTCCTTATGTGCATGTTGGGGTCTTCAGTCGCAGCTCCCTTGAAAGAAACAGAGTTCTGCACCATCTGAATAGTGCCCGGCTTGATTTCAAAGGTGTTAGCTTGGATAGCCGGATGAAGAATGCTTGACTGAATGTCATCAATTTTAGGCCGAGAAAAGTCCATAAGAGCTGGATCTGCCGGAACAATACGATCACCCATGATTACTGGCTCCTTCTGCTCACTTCCTGAATCCGAATCTTCAAAATCTATCTTCTCCGGAATATCAAGAACTTCATCTGTCTCCTCAGCTGTATCTAAAGTCCTCTTGCGAGTACGAGAATGAGTTTGCATAAATGCTCGCTAAAGTACCTGAAACACAACCGAAAATAATAAGTAACACGTCTTAATCACTGAGTCCTAACGACCAATGACGGTAAGTATATAAACTAAACAAATACGCCGAGTCCCCGGCAGTGGCGCCAAAAACTTGTTAGGGCGAAAACACGCGCTAATATTCACGCAAGTATACGCGTTCGCAAGTAATATAGAATACTTTCTAGTTCGTTCCCACAGAGACTCAGAGTAATTATGTTCAATTAAACTCACTCACCAATATATGATTATTCTCAATGTTAAGACAATAACACTTAGATTTAAGTGTCTAATTATTAACTATAATTAACTACTAAAATTAATCACTTAATTAAAACTTCGAATTAACAATATTAAAACACTCATGAGATCACAACTTCATTACTACTTCCTTCAATAGTCATTGTTATTACCCTTAGCATGCAACAGTGATGATATTAATCGAATAACACGAAACTGATAAAAGCCAACTTTCATTGTACTAATACCATTCTACCAAACATCCACAATAAAGATAGAAGTTGAATAGGCATCAATTATGTTGAGTACCTATATGTCTACAGAAATTGACAACATAATGATTTAAGAACAAGTTATTCCTTTTGATTATACAGGGCGAATAAAACGGTTAGAGTTACCTACTAATCATGCAGACCCGTACATGAACCTATGCTAGCATGGCAAGTTCTAAATCTCGAGATTCACCATCGCTTCACAAAAGATTAACACCCTATCTTATATGTTCGCGACGCACATAAGACGAATACGCACAACCAATACTAGATATCATACAATCATCACACACTAAGGTATTAAACAACTAACTAAAGAATTCCATAGTAAATCCGTTACGACCCCATGATCACGATTAGCCCATGCTAGCACTTATCGTCATCATGGGTTCATATGAAAACATGATAAATAAACAAAAAAGAATAATAATTAAACTAATTATATTAAACCAGAGTACGTCACAAGAGTAAATAGGTTCAAATCAAAGAAAACTAGCATCCAATGTTACAACGAAATAAAGAATCACAAGAAAATATGCTTCCTCTTCGTTGCGGTGTGCTAAAACGGTCTTCTTCCTTATCTCCTTCGCTCCTTGATTAATACAACGATCCAACACACGTGAAACGTCTCTGAAATCTACTTATATAGGAGTCCCATAAAACTCAGATTACTTAGAAGTTGGAAGCCAAACAGAAATAGGAGTCTAAAATAATAAATCTGATTTTCCGTCCCTGCGCGGCCGCTCAGCATAACTGAGCGGGCGCTCAGCTTCCTGCGCGACCGCTCAGCATAGCTGAGCGGGTGCTCAGACCCCTACTGGAAAATGGTCTATTTTTGCTCCGTTTCTTCGCTGTAATCTGCTCCTCTCTTCCCTCTTGCAATGCTAGACACATGCCAAGGCTTATTTTTGATGAATTCTCCCCCGAAATGCAACTAATACCCTGAAATGCACAAACACTAGAAAAACGCATCAAATATACAAAATACTTGATTTCAAGACACCAATTTAAGCTATTATAAGACGTTCTAAGTGGTATTAAATGCCACTTATCAGGATGTTATTCGATACTTGAGAGAGAACCCACATGTTGAAACAATGTCGAATCAAGCCTTTGCGAAAAGAAAAAAAAAGAAAGAACACAAAAAGTAGAAAAAAAAGATGAATAAATTACTTCAATACACATTGTTCTTATAAACAAAAATCTTTAGATAATGGGCACACTTAGAATTGACTAGTCTTTTTTTGTGGCATTTGTTACTCGAATTATTAAGTTTGTCGGGGGATTTCAAAACCTAGTGCCCTAAAACCATCTGGTTTGGGAGTCACTGACCTAAAGCTCGCTACATAGGTAACATAGAAAGCCTAAGAAAATAGACATCATAAAATCAATTGAAACAAAAAAAAAGAAAAGAAAAAAAAGAATAATTTTGTGAAGTTTGGCTAGATACTTGTTTTGATAGAGAATGGGTTAGTTCAATATTAGTTGAAAAAGAGAAAATGTTCTTAGACAGTTAAATCCATCAAAGGCCTTAAATTCACTACACACCTTGGGATCTTTTGTAAAAATTCTAAGTAAACATAAGCAGATTTGAGTCACCTACATCTTGGCTATTATTAGAAGAGTCTTTAAGGCATGTATTTTATTTATAAAATTTTTATGGATTAAAAACTAAGGTATATAATTGCTGTATTTATTACTAAGGAACGTGAGCTTCGTGGCTCGATTTGACTACTCTTGTATTTCGTGACTCAATCTGTCTTAACAAGATGCCTACGTACCTTGCTGATTGCCAAGGATCAAATAAAAAACGTAGTTCTGATTTATGGGGTGAGACCCCTTATATAGATGTTGGGAGTCCTTAAATTGGACTTGGGTTAGGTTACTTGGTTGTCTAGTTCAGAATTAGAATGGACTTTGGAGTCCTAAGTGGTAGGAAACTGATTCCTTATCCTTTTAGGTCCCTTGAAGGCTAATCTACTAAGCTTTTCGTCCTTATCGGGACTCTTTTTAACAGCTAATTTCTCCCATATTAATTAATTACGAAATTAATCAAGATTCAGGGTTTTGGGCCTTCTTTATTCCATCTTGCCTGATCTGGTCCATCAGGCCTGATCAATGCGTTGATCTTTTTGGTTTGAATATCATACATCTTCTTATTGGGCCTTGTAGCCCAAATCATGTGTAATTAATGCAATATTTAATTACATAATCAGGATTTATTTATTCCCTATCATTTTCCCTCCAAGTTTTAGGAAACCGTATAAGATTTTGCAAAAGTTAAGTTCACCCATTCCCTTACAAGGTATCGTTTTGTGTAAAGTGTGGAGCGACCTACACATTTACAATGATTTTCCTTGTACGCGGCTTCAGGGTTGTTTAAAAACTTCCCTACTATTTTCTTACCTTTTTCCCTCTTTTTAGGAATTTTCTGGTACTTTTTAGGAATTTTCCCTTTATTTCCGAGAATTTTTCTTAATTTCTGGAACTTTCCAAATTTTGTACAATTTTTTAGAAACATATTTTAACTTTCAGCCCTTTTTCGACCAGGATCCTAGTCGAAATTTTGACCTGGATCCTAGTCGAATTTTGGGATAGCTTCTTAATCCTGGTCAAAGAATTTTGACTAGGTTCCATGACCTGGATTTCGACCAGGATCCAAGTCGAACCTTCGACCTGGATTTTGGTCGAAATTTCGGTCCTTGTTTGATTCCTGTTCGTAAGGTTTCGACTAGGAATTACGACCAGGCTTTCGACCTGGATCCTAGTCGAACCTACGACTTGGATCTTGGTCGAAGTTTTGGTCTCTTTTTGATTCCTGTTCGTAAGGATTCGACTAGGAATCACAACCAGGGTTGTTTCGACCTGGATCCTGGTCGAACCCACGACTTGGATCTTGGTCGAAGTTTTGGTCCCTTTTTGACTCCTCCTCCAAAAATTTCGAGCTTGATCTACGACCAGGATTTCGACCTGAATCCTGGTCTTTTTGATAGGTGCCTTTCTGGCTTTCGTTCGAAAGAATTCGAACTGGATCCACGACCTCGACTTTGACCTCCATCCTGGTCTTTTTAACGCGCATTTTTCGGGCGCCTGTTCGAAATAATTCGAACAGGATTCACGACCTCAATTTCGACCTCAATCCTGATATAGGGTCTTTATTGGGCTTATTTTTCCAAATCCTACTTGGACTTGGGCCTTGTTTGGGCCTTCACTTTTCCAAATCCTTCTTGGATTTGGGCCTTCACTTTTCCAAATCCTCTTTGGATTTGGGCCTTCACTTTTCCAAATCCTTTTTGGATTTGGGCCTCCACTTTTCCAAATCCTTTTTGGATTTTGGCCTTCACTTTTCCAAATCCTTTTTGGATTTGGGCCTCGTTTGGGCCTTAAGAATTATTGAAGATATTCTGGAAGGTTCCAGGACTTATAACTCCAAAGATATTATGGAACATTCCAGAATTTGAGCTTTTTCTTTGGGCCTTCAGCTGAATGGGCTTTTTTGCACTTTCATCTTCCCTTTTCCGCCTATATAAAGGACTAACTAGGGTCACTCATTTCTCACTTTCTCACTTTCTCATTTCTGAATTCTCTTTCTTTTTTCTTCTCTTAAAGATCTCAGAGAAATAACTGTAGTGTTATTCCTAGTGGACTAACAATGAGATTTACAGAAGGGGGGTTGAATGTAAATCTCAAAACTTTTTCAAGTTTTGAGCAGTTTATGAAAGTTGTGTGTTCAAGAAGAACAAGTGTGTGAATTGCTTTAAGCTAATACAGACAGATATATATTCAAGCACAAATGTAAAGAACACAACAGACCTTAAAAACTTTTCTGGTGGATTTGTTGTTCCACCAGAGATGGTATTTTAGAAAATCTGTGATTAAACAATGTTGATCACAGCTGCATCCTAGTACAAACTAGATGAATTTTCTCTCAATATTTTTCTAAACAGCTCTGGAAAATCTCTCTTCTAATTACTAGCTTCTACTTGGTTTATATATTCCCAAGTGTACAAGTGAAGAACAATATAAAATACAGTAATAAAATATGATCTTCACTTGCTTCTTTTCCTGTTCACTCCAGTACTTTGTTGACTATTGCATCTTTGTACTAAAGAAGAACGGCTGCTTTTTCTGTTGTTCCTGAAATTCGGCTACCACATCTCAGTTGTCTCTATCAACCCATGTGCCTCTGTTTGTAGGTACAACTACCCCTTATCAACGGCTAATCATCAGAACATCAGTTGAAGCTTTCATCCGTTGATGCACTCATCCGTTGAAGACTTTATCCGTTGAAGCTTTAGAGACATCCGTTGAAGCTTAGCTTCTCATCCGTTGAAGGTCTTTAAGTCATCCGTTGACACCACTTCACTTATACAAAATTACAAGGCATGAAGTATTTACAATTGGCCTTCCTATCTGCATATCATCTAGTAGTCAACATGACTCATAGTTTCTCTCAACTTCCAAGAATTACATTTTAAATACAGAGACTGAAATATGCTACAACACTAGACTTATTTCTAAGTAAAGCTACACCATCAACGGATAGCCAAAGTGGTCTTATCCGTTGAGGCTACAGACACTAAATTTCTACTTAAGTATTTTGTTAAACATATCATCAAACTAATGCACATACATTCCTAACAATCTCCCCCTATTTATGTCTATAAGACTTGTAGGCATAAATTCAGGGTTAACTTGATGATAACAAAACACTTAACAGATATATGAATTGAAACTAAGTAGAAATTTAAAAATGCTGCAAAAGTGTATGTACTAGGAGATAATTGAAGATTTACAGTGTTTCCAAGGACACTCCTTTAGTCTGAGCAAATCATCTTTTTCTTCTTTGTTCCCTGGTTTTCTTTCCTAGCCTTTTGTCATTTTCCTCAATTTGGAGTTGGAGTTGTCTGAAGAATTCAGCTTCATCTTCAACACTGACATCCAACTTAGATTGCATTTCTTTGAGAGTTTCATTGCTGGCAATCTTGAGTTGGTCTTCAAGTCTGAAAAATCTTCTGACTCCTTTATCATCTCTAAATTCCATCAACCAATGAGGTGATTTGTGAATTTTCATTTCCCTTTCTTGAATGAGTAAAGTCCTTGGTAAAGCATTGGGCTCCCTCCAAGTTTTCCTTATATTGGCTATCTTGTTGAGAATTTCAGTCTTGGCAGTTCTGGTAAAGCCAGAATCCTTTTGTATAGCTGAATAGACTCTAATCAAGGTAGAGTAGCCTTCATCCAGAACCCTGTGGAGAGGCCATGTTCTTTCCCCAGCTCCTTTATATCTGAACACTAATCTCTCTGGTAGCTGTCTGTAGGCAGCTATTCCCCTTACATCCTCCAGCTCATCCAGATAGAGTTCAATGTCTGAAATTTCTTTTATGTCACAGATGTGAACATAATCATCTTTAGAAATGGGTGACTTGGGCTTAGGTTTTTGTTTTTGAGTGAATTTCTTAGAGGTTATGGGAGGTGTAGATTTTGGTTTTCTTTTCTGTTTCTTTGGTAGTGGAAGAGTGGTTAGAAAGGTAGGCAATTTGATAGTGTCCCAATCAATAGGTTCCTCTTTTGGAATGATTGGTTCACCATGGATGTTTATTGTGGGATCAGCAACAAGGGGTTCAGGTATGGAAGGTAGTGGTTTAGATATAGATTTGGTTACTTCAGTGATATCTCCACTCCTTCTATGTGCCTTGGCCTTTCTTCTGTTTCCCTTCTGCCATTCCTCTCTTTCTTCCACACTCTCACCAAATATACTCCCTAAAACCTCATCTAGGTTTGTAGTCTTGTCTTCACCCCTGACTTCAATCTCTTTTTCTTTTTCAACCAGACTTGACTTTAGCTGTTGTTCAAGCTTTGCTTGTGCTCTTTTGTCAGCCTTTAATTGCTTGTCTTCTTCCTTCTTGGCTATTGAGAATTTGGGATGTCCTTGCATCACACATATGCTCTTTCCCTCTCTAATGATAATAGCTCTATTTCTCCTTACAGCCTCATCCATGGTCTTTTTGAGATAAGCAATACTCCTGCCTAAAATCTTGTTCTCATCAGCTTTTGGAGGAGGAAAGTCCACTTCTTTTAAAGGATTCTTTGTTGAGTCCTTATTGGATCTTTCATTGGGCTTGAGAATTATAGCTTGTAGTTCTTTGGAAGAAGCTTCTCCATCCTTATGACTCCCTACTGGCATGAGCTCCATGTTGATTGGTTCAATTTTTGTGCTGTATTTCACAGATGTTGATTTGTCTTGTGTAGAACCAAACAACAGTTGCAACCTTTCATCAATTCTCCTCCTTTGTTCTTTCACTTGAATTTCAGCTGCTGCTAGCTGAATCAAATCAATTCCATCAGGCTTGCCCTTGATTTGAATGATTGGAGAAGTAGTGATGGCAGGAACTAGCACTTTAGATATGTTAACTTTTGTAGATGGCTCTCCTTCCCCTTCCCTTTTACTCTCCCCCTTTTTGTTATCATCAAGGAGAGGGGTCAAGCCTTGTGCTTTTGCCAGCTGCAGCAGGAGACTGGTTTGAGATTGTTGATTGTGAAGAATGGTGGCCACAGAATCTTCAATAACTTGAACTCTGTCTTCTAACTTGGCCAACCGTTTTTCAGTAACAGATTCTTTCTTCAATCTCAAAACCAAGTCCTGCAATGTACCATAAGGCATGACTGAATCCAATTTTTCTGAAGTATAGGTTTTCAAGTCAGCAATATCCTTCCTGAGATCATCCATACTCAGATTCTGCTTCACTTGCTGCAGCTTCATGAGATGCAGTGAGTCCAGGTGAGCTTGAAGGATAGCCTTGATACTTGCATGTGAAGTATTCTGAATGGCCTGTTGAATAGTGTTGATTTGTTTGACTAAAGAGACATTGAATTCCCCTGATCTATACTCCTTAGTCAAGGCCCATTCAGGTAGATTTGGAATTGAACTAGGGCCTTCATCTCCCCCTAAGTTCATGCTTCCATCAAAAGAAATAGAGTCATCATCATCAGAATTTGCTCCAAATTCCTCAGATGGCTCACCAGCTGTAGAAGGCATTTTGTGAATGACAGCTTTATCCCTTTGAAGAGATTGTGTTGTGTGCACTAGATGTAGTGACCTTTCTGCCTCCTCATTGCCCTGAGCAGCCACCAGTTGATAGGCTGTCACAGGATGAGTAAAAGTGTCAGCATCCAAGGAAATGTTATCAATTACAGCTTTGTAATGTTGCTGAAATTGTCTTTCCTTTTCAGCATCATCCACAATCATTGACTCATTAGCAATGGCTGGTTCCACCCTTGTATCTACTGTACCTGCTTTTCTCTCTTTTTCTCTATGTTCTTGCATCAGGGGCTCCCCCTGGCTCACACAACTCACTCCCTCACCTTCACCTACTAAGGTGGTACTCCACTCACTTACTTTTGCCATGCTGGAAGAAATAGCATGCATTTTTGAGCTCTCAATCTCTCCTTTTGCCTGGGAGCAACCCAGCCTCTCACTCAAATTGTCACTCCCTTCCCTCAATCCTAAGAGTCATTGCACAGTATTCATGTCTTCTACACTTGGGATTAATTCAGTTATTTGTGTAGAGACTGTCAATGGATGTGGAATATCCGTTGAAGGTGAAACTGATGTTATCAACGGATAACTGCTGTTAAGCTTATCCGTTGAAGAACAACCACTTGTCAACGGATGAGTGATATCCGTTAAAGAAGGAAAAGAAGTTGAAATTGAAAGTGATATAACTGTTGAATCTGTGTAGATTGATTTGAGATGTGGTGACACAGATCCTTCAATTATATCTGAAAGAATTTGCGGGTGATCCAACAAATCATCTAAGAGATGATGATCACCTGTATTTGAGTGGGGCTTCTCCCTGAGTTGTAAAGAGGGAGAATCAGGAATTGATGGGAATAACATATCCACATCCAGAGATGGTGATGAAGTGTTTGGTGATTGATGTGTGATTATTGTGAGAGAATGGGGCTGTGACTCCACATTTATTGGAGTCACATCAAACTGAGTTTGAGAAGGCATAGATACAGATGGATGTATCTGTGCAGTGTGTGCACCCTGTGTAGAAGATTGGGTTCTGGCCTTCTTTCTTCTAATAAAGGCTTTTGTTGGTGAGTGTTTGACTTTAGTGTCCCTCCCTCTTTTGTTCTGTGTTCCTGGTTTGGAACTATTTTCAATAGTAACATCCTTTTGGGAGGATGCTACTAGGGATGTGCTAGATACCTTTTCAACCACCACAGCTTTTTGAGAAACTGTGGCTTGGCTAGCTTGGGAAGCACTCAACTTTCCTTCCTTATCCTGGGGGTTTCTTTGATGTTCACCCCTCCCCTCACCACTCACACCCTGTTCACTCACCTCAGGGTTAATAGTTGGTGTTACAACTGTTGTCTTTTGAGAAACAACAGAGGTGGATTTCTTTGTCTTGGATTTTGAAAGTTTAGTTCTGGTGACCTTGGTAGAAATCTGTTGGGGCATCACAGATTTCATGGCCACACTAGAAGATAAAGAAATAGAGAGGTTGGAAGAAGTAGGAGTTGTAGAAGCAATTACCTCACCTACCTGAGGTGCATTCATGATTGGTAAATATACCAATGGCACACTGCTGTTAAGATCCATTCTCTTCAAGTCTGCAAGAACTCTTTTCTCTTGTGCCCAACACTTGAGTTTATTATTCTCATTGATTATGACTAAACCTTCAGCAACATGGTTAGCCAATAACATAAAGAATCTAGCATAATAGATGTTATTAGGTCTATTAGCTTTGTTACCCAATCTAGTACCTAATTCTAGCATCACATAGTTGCTAAAGTTAAAATACCTATCAGAAACAAGCATATAGAGCATATTAACCAGAGATGAAGTTATGGCATCAAAATTACTAATTTTCCCAGAGAAAACCTTTATAAAGGCATCCCCAAGGAAACTCCATTCTTTCCTAAGGCCTTTTCTTCTAATACTCCCTAAATTAGCAGAGTTAAGAGAATAACCTATGGAATCTAACATGCTGGATACATCACTATCAGTGTGTGGTGTCATGGCATTGTTCTCAGGCAATTTAAAACATGCTTGTAAATCATCACAGTTAATACAGTGAATTTTACCTTTGAGAGTGAAGGAGATAGTCATATCCATGGAGTTGAACTCAGCAGTTGTCCAAATCTCCTCAACTACTTCACAGAAAATTGTTGGGGCTTCCAGCATTGCATAGCTAAGTTTACAGTTTTTGATGAAGTCCATCATTTTGTGATAGTCTGAGTGGGCTTCATTCTTTTCTACCAAAGCTATGAAATTGTTCTTTTCATAGATGAACCCAGATTGAGACATAATCTTCACGACTGGTGCCATTGTTGTGAGTAGAAATTGCAGAGAATAACTTGAAGTTTTTACAGAGAGAAAATGGTAAATGCTTGAAATTTCAAGAAAGCGTAAAGTAAAAATGAACAATCAGAAGGACTTATATGCTTTCTCAAATTAATAAACAAAAATATAAAATAAAGATTTATCAATAAATATGCGTTAGTGAATTTCAGCCGTTTAAGAATAAACTCTAAGCATTCTAAAAACTACCTTTAAAACCAATACATACAGATGTATGTATGAGTATCAACGGTTAAGAGAATAGAATCAACGGCTGTTAAACACCTGAATCGATTGATGTGACATTTCAACGGATAAGGCAAATTGTCATCCGTTGAAAGGTACTTCTGTTTTATCCGTTGACGGATAAAAATTCCAGAAATGTATTTGTCTTTCAACGGATAATGACTATCCGTTGATAGAGCAATTTTGACTTTTAACGGATAGGGAACATCCGTTGATGGAATAAACTATGTTAAAAGTCAAATTTGTTCTTAGCAACTAATATATTTCAGGCTTCAAATCGAATTGCAATAAAGACATGAATTTTAAGAGTAATTAAGCATACCTAGCTCACTTACCAATCTTGTGAATGTTGATTCATCAAGTGGCTTGGTAAATATGTCAGCAATTTGTTATTCACTTGGAACAAAATGTAGTTCCACTGTACCATTCATGACATGCTCCCTAATGAAATGGTACTTGATATCAATGTGCTTGGTCCTTGAGTGCTGCACAGGATTCTCTGTTATGGCTATGGCACTTGTGTTGTCACAAAAGATAGGAATTCTATCAACATGAAGTCCATAGTCAAGGAGTTGGTTCCTCATCCATAACACTTGAGAACAGCAACTTCCAGCAGCAATGTATTCAGCCTCAGCTGTAGAAGTAGAGACTGAATTTTGCTTTTTGCTAAACCATGATACAAGCTTGTTTCCCAGGAATTGGCAGGAGCCTGTTGTACTTTTCCTATCTATTTTGCAACCTGCATAGTCTGCATCTGAATAACCAATTAGATCAAAGCCAGATTCTCTAGGATACCAAATACCTAAATTTGGTGTACCCTTGAGATATCTGAAAATCCTTTTGATAGCAATTAAGTGAGACTCCCTAGGATCAGCTTGGAATCTAGCACAAAGACATGTAGCAAACATTATATCTGGTCTACTAGCAGTTAAATATAAAAGTGAACCAACCATGCCTCTATAACTTGTAATATCCACAGACCTTTCAGTCTTATTTAATTCAAGTTTGGTGGCAGTGGCCATGGGAGTTTTTGCAGATGAACATTCCATTAAGTCAAACTTCTTTAAAAGATCATAAATATATTTAGTTTGACTAATGAAAATTCCATCACTAACTTGTTTAACTTGTAAACCAAGAAAATAGGTTAGTTCTCCCATTAGGCTCATTTCATAATTACTTTGCATTAGCTTAGCAAACTTTTTGCAAAGTTTATCATCTTTAGAGCCAAATATTATGTCATCTACATAAATTTGAACAAGTATACTAGAGCCATTAACATCCCTAAAGAAGAGAGTTTTATCAACAGTACCTCTAGTGAAGTGATTCTTCAAAAGAAATTTTGATAATGTTTCATACCAGGCTCTAGGTGCTTGCTTCAGTCCATAGAGTGCTTTCAACAGATAATACACATAGTCTGGAAAATTTGGATCTTCAAATCCTGGAGGTTGACTTACATAGACTTCTTCCTCTAATTTCCCATTTAGAAATGCACTCTTGACATCCATTTGATAGACTTTGAAATTGGCATGGGCTGCATGGGCTAGAAATATTCTGATGGCTTCAAGTCTTGCAACAGGAGCATATGTTTCATCAAAATCTATTCCCTCTTGCTGAGAATAGCCTTTAGCAACCAGTCTGGCTTTATTCCTTATGATAATGCCATTTTCATCCATCTTGTTTCTGAATACCCACTTTGTGTCAATAGGACTCTTGTTCTTTGGTTTGGGTACCAGCTTCCATACTTGGTTTCTCTCAAATTGGTTCAGCTCTTCCTGCATAGCTAATATCCAATCTGGATCCAATAGAGCTTCTTCCACTTTCTTAGGTTCCTCCTGAGACAGAAAACTACTATACAGACATTCATCTTGAGTGGCTTTTCTTGTTTGCACTTTAGATGATGCATCACCAATGATCAGTTCAAAGGGATGATTCTTGGTCCATTTCCTTTGTGGTGGAAGATGTGCTCTAGATGAGGTGGCCTCAGTATTGTCATGATGTGAGACAGAGTGTTGACTAGTTGAAACTCCCCCTGAGTTGTTAGTCCTTTGCAGGGAACTTGGAGTTCTATCAACTGATGATGTAAATCGATTATCCATTGATGAACTATGATCAACGGATGCTTCATTTTGTACTTCAACGGATGATGCACTATGTCTTTCAACGGATACTGCATTGCCTCTATCAACGGATGCAGCATTTTGTGCATTATCCAGGGGCATGTTTTGAATCCCTTTTGAAGTGTCATCTCTATCAGTCTCCTCTTCACTATCATCACAATATATCTCAATGTTGTCAAATTTGAGTCTCTCATTATGTCCCTCATCTGTTAGTCCATCAATCTTTTCATCATCAAACACAACATGCACAGATTCCATAACAATGTTGGTTCTTAGATTGTAGACCCTATAAGATTTTCCAGCTGAGTAACCAACAAATATCCCTTCATCAGCCTTTGCATCAAACTTCCCTTTATGGTCAGATTGATTCCTCAGTATAAAGCATTTACATCCAAAGACATGAAGAAAGTTTAGAGTTGGTTTTCTTCTCTTGAACAACTGATAAGGAGTCATGCCTTTAGCTTGATTGATCAAAGAAATATTCTGAGTGAAGCAGGCACAATTAACAGCTTCAGCCCAGAAATATGTTGGTAACTTTGATTCTTCAAGCATTGTTCTGGCAGCTTCAATTAAAGATCTGTTCTTTCTTTCAACAACCCCATTTTGCTGAGGTGTTCATGGAGCTGAGAACTCATGCATGATTCCATTTTCTTCACAGAACAGCCTTAATGTCGAATTCTTGAACTCAGTTCCATTGTCACTCCTGATATTTCTAACCTTCAAGTCAGGATGATTGTTGACTTGCCTGATGTGATTGATAATGATTTCACTTGCTTCATCCTTTGATCCAAGAAAATAGACCCATGAGAACTTTGAGAAATCATCTACAATCACTAAGCAATATCTTTTTCTTGCAATAGACAATACATTGACTGGTCCAAACAAATCCATATGTAGCAGCTGTAATGGTTCATCAATTGTTGTTTCAAGCTTCGTTTTGAATGATGTTTTCCTTTGTTTGCCTTTCTGACAAGCATCACACAAACCATCCCTTGAGAATTCAACTAGAGGGATTCCTCTAACTAAGTCCTTTTTGACTAGATCATTCATTGTCTTGAAATTCAAGTGAGATAGCTTCTTGTGCCATAGCCAACTTTTAACTGTGCTTGCTTTGCTGAAGAGACAAGTAATGGATTCTGCATCTGTAGAGTTGAAGTCAGCTATGTACACATTTCCTTTTCTAACTCCAGTTAGAACCACTTTGTTGTCTTTCTTACTAGTGACAACACAGGCTTCAGAATTGAAGGAAACTGTATTCCCTCTATCATATAGTTGACTGATGCTCAGTAAATTATGCTTGAGACCATCAACTAATGCAACTTCATTAATGATGACATTCCTTGTTGAAATCAAGCCATATCCCATAGTAAACCCTTTGCTGTCATCTCCAAAGGTTATGCTAGGGCCAGCTCTTTCCTTGAACTCTGTGAGCAGGGAGAAATCTCCTGTCATGTGTCTTGAACAACCACTGTCCAAGTACCATAGATTTCTTCCATTTCCCTGCACACCATAAAATCAATCAATTTGATTTTGGTACCCAAGTTTCCTTGGGTCCATCCTTGTTAGCCTTTCTCCTAGACTTCATTCCTCTTGCATCTTTAGACTTAGGTAAGTTTGAGTCAACCTTGGTCTTAGATGTAGTTGGTTGAGGTGTAGGGTTAGTCACAGAATCATTTAGCACATTTGTAAAATTATTAGGCATTGATTGTGCAAACATGTTATTCCACATGGGCATATTGTATGGCATTTGAGGCATACTAAATGCAGCAAGATAAGGATTGTTAAAATATGGCATGTTTATAATATGTGCATAAGGATTTTGTTGAGACATAATAGGCATAGCATGCAGAGGTGATGCAGACATATTAGGCATAGAAGAGGGTACAGTTATGGGAGTCTTCTTAATGGATTTACAACTAGCAGATAGATGATTAACACTACTACAATGCACACAACTTTTTCTAGGAGCATACCTATCAGGTGTGTAATTGTTGTGTTTATTAACTCCTACCTTCCCATTTCTGTTGGATTTTCTTTTAGATTCCTTTTTATCCTCAACCATCTTGAGCCTATTATTTAACTGTTCTAAGGTCATGTGCCCTACATTCACCTTACTGACATCTTTGGATGTGCTTGCTTCTTCTTTGACAAAGTTCTTTGAAGTTGAACCAAACTTTTTGTTGAGTTTCTTTAGATTCTCTCTTTTAGAAACATCTGCTTGTTTTGATTGAGGAACCTTCAACGGATGCTCCTTTTCTTCCTTCAACGGATAACTTTCATCATCCGTTGATTCCACATCCGTTGACAGCCCATCAATTAATTCCAGTTTCTTTTTATTTTTATCCCAGGCAGTTTCACAGAATGATTCAATTCCTTGGACCTTAGCAATTTGGGCACTTACATCCCTAGATGTCTTCCAGGCTTTAATCACCTCTTGCTCTTTCTCTAATTGATTGGAAAGTATTTCTACTTTCTTAACAGATTCAGCTAGTTCATTTTCAACAGATATACAATGCAACTTAGTTTTCTCTAGGTCAATCATCTTATCTTCTAACAAAGCATTTCTATTACTTAAAAACAGATTGTTCTCTCTAATCCTACTATTTTCTTTAGCAAGAGATTTAAGAGACACACGCAAATGATACAATTCAGTAGACATGTCATTAAAAGCATCATTGCACTCTTCTTTAGTAAGCTGTGTTAAGTCAGTAGTGATTACCTGATTGCTTGATGAACTAACTTCATTTTCTTCAGAATCAGCCATGAGAGCAAGGTTGACATACTCCACATCTTCATCCTCTTCATCTCCATTAGCTGCCCAGTCCCTTTCTTGAGTAATGAAAGCCCTCTCCTTTTGCTTGAGTAGATCAAAATATTTCTTTTTGTAATCTACTTGCTCAAATTTCTTCTTTTCAGAAGTTGGCTTTCTGCACTCACCTGCAAAGTGTCCACTTATACCACAATTGAAACACTTGAACTTGGATTTGTCCACAGTGTTTTTGTGAGGTTTAGTGGCTCTAGTGTTTTTCTTGAATTTCATCTTTGCAAATCTTCTGGACAGAAATGCAAGATGCTTATCAATACCATCTGAGTCATATTGGCTGGAGTTGTCTTCATTTTCAGCAACTTGCTCTTTCCCTTTGCTTGATTCCTGATTTCTTATTCCAACTTTGGAGTTTGATGTAGATCTCGCAGTTTCTTGTCTGCATTTCCTCTCATCTTCAGCTACCAATGCAACTGAACTTCCTTTCTTTCTCCCCTTCTCCAATACCTCATCCTGTTCCAGCTCTAGTTCATAAGTCTTCAAGATTCCATACAATCTTTCAAGAGTGAAGTCCTTATAATCTTGAGAGTTTCTTAAGGAGACAGTCATGGGTTTCCATTCCTTTGGCAAGGATCTTAAAAATTTAAGATTTGAATCCTTTACCTGGTACACTCTTCCATACAGCTTCAGTCCATTCAACAGCTTTTGGAACCTATTGAATGTTTCATTTAAAGATTCATTTTCTTCAAAATGAAAGTATTCATACTGTTGAATGAGAAGCTGCATTTTGTTTTCTTTCACTTGTTCTGTACCTTCACACAGTAGTTGAACTGTGTCCCAAACCTCTTTGGCAGTTGTGCAATTTATCACATTATCAAACATATCCATGTTAAGACCATTAAACAAAATGTTCATAGCCTTCTTATCCTTGTGGACTTCTTCTGTGTCTTCCATTGTCCATTCTGCTCTAGGTTTTGGAATGGATTGACCAACAGCAACTGTGGCTGTAGCAACTGTTGCTACTTTGTGGGGAATGTGAGGACCATTCTCAATGCAGTTTACATAACCTTCATCTTGGGAGAGTAGATGAAGGTGCATTTTCACCTTCCAATGGTGATAACTGTCTTTGTCAAGAACTGGGATCTTTACTGCAATATCCTTCTTACTCATCTTTGTTAGATTCCAAGACCTTTAAACTCTTTGTATGTCAAGAGCCTGCTCTGATACCAATTGTTATTCCTAGTGGACTAACAATGAGATTTACAGAAGGGGGGTTGAATGTAAATCTCAAAACTTTTTCAAGTTTTGAGCAGTTTATGAAAGTTGTGTGTTCAAGAAGAACAAGTGTGTGAATTGCTTTAAGCTAATACAGACAGATATATATTCAAGCACAAATGTAAAGAACACAACAGACCTTAAAAACTTTTCTGGTGGATTTGTTGTTCCACCAGAGATGGTATTTTAGAAAATCTGTGATTAAACAATGTTGATCACAGCTGCATCCTAGTACAAACTAGATGAATTTTCTCTCAATATTTTTCTAAACAGCTCTGGAAAATCTCTCTTCTAATTACTAGCTTCTACTTGGTTTATATATTCCCAAGTGTACAAGTGAAGAACAATATAAAATACAGTAATAAAATATGATCTTCACTTGCTTCTTTTCCTGTTCACTCCAGTACTTTGTTGACTATTGCATCTTTGTACTAAAGAAGAACGGCTGCTTTTTCTGTTGTTCCTGAAATTCGGCTACCACATCTCAGTTGTCTCTATCAACCCATGTGCCTCTGTTTGTAGGTACAACTACCCCTTATCAACGGCTAATCATCAGAACATCAGTTGAAGCTTTCATCCGTTGATGCACTCATCCGTTGAAGACTTTATCCGTTGAAGCTTTAGAGACATCCGTTGAAGCTTAGCTTCTCATCCGTTGAAGGTCTTTAAGTCATCCGTTGACACCACTTCACTTATACAAAATTACAAGGCATGAAGTATTTACAATTGGCCTTCCTATCTGCATATCATCTAGTAGTCAACATGACTCATAGTTTCTCTCAACTTTCAAGAATTACATTTTAAATACAGAGACTGAAATATGCTACAACACTAGACTTATTTCTAAGTAAAGCTACACCATCAACGGATAGCCAAAGTGGTCTTATCCGTTGAGGCTACAGACACTAAATTTCTACTTAAGTATTTTGTTAAACATATCATCAAACTAATGCACATACATTCCTAACATGTAGATCGAAGTTTTTGAGCCCCAAAGCCTTCATTTAGCAAGCCAGCCCCTATTTGCAGCATTACTTCAGGTAAATACCTTTCTCTCTTCTTTTCTTTTGCTCATTTTTGCATAGCTTGTGTTTAAAATTGTCTTATTTTACGCCCTTTTTCCAGATGGCTGATAAGAGAATGACTCGTTTGGCCAAGATGAACGTGGCTAAAAAGTCTAATGAGTTCCCCATTCGATCATGGTACACTTCTTTGATTGATATGATCAACACCCGAGGGGATGAGTACCCGTTTAACGCGCATCTAGACGCGCATGACCACATCAGTATCTTCCGGATCCAAAGGAGCTGGACAAGTTGAGTATTTTTTTCAAGATCAAGGAACCCTTCAAGCTGGTTCTTGCGGGTCCAGCCGACAGGGCCTGTCAATGGAAGAAAGACGCTCTATGCATCTACAGGGACACTCTAAGGGCAGGTATCAGACTCTCCTTTCATCCTTTTATCCCTGTTCTGCTAGCTGATGTGGGCATCAGCCCTTGCCAACTCTCTCCAAACTCTTGGAGGCTAATTCTTTGTTACCTGTCACAATATGCCAAGCACAACGTCCCTACCTCAGTTGCTGTGTTCAGAAAGATCTTTCAATTCAAGAACAGCCCCGACAAGAATCCGGGGTGGGTTTCTTTGAACCAACGCCCAACTGTTCCCCACATAGTGAATGGGAAGTCCATCCCCGACAATAACTTGGGGTGGAAGAAGGAATTTATGTACGTCCTTTGGGAGGGCGGAGATTGGGGCACCCTCTTTTGTTCGTCATTTGAGCAAGCTATGGATGGGAGCCCGAATGACATAGTTTTATCTGAGGAGGAGACCAAGGCTGTGGCGCCCTCCAAACCCAGGTCAGAAGTTTGGGGTCCACACACACACCTTAATTATAACCTGCTTATAACAATAATAAAGATAATAATAATATATGCAGTGACCCTACTTACCAACCACCACGGACCGCAACAGGTTAAAGTATGCACACAAGCCAAACACACTAATATATTACAAACCGTTCAAATCCCAACTATTTCAAACTCAAACTAAGTATTAAACATTATTACAAACTTTTACAAACTTAAATTATTCCAAAAGAAGGCTACTAGCTCAGCTTTCTCAACCTGAACCCCTAGCTCTCGCGCTGGACTGGGGATCCTTGCTACCAACTGGTTCCTTTTTAACTGGAAAGAATATAAACAACATCGCACAAATGAGCTAACTAGCTCAGCAAGTCACAATGACAAAACTGAGAATAATGATCATCAGGTGAATATGATTATGATATCAAGTGAACAATGGATTATGATTTAGAATTGGATATTATACTTTTAATTTAAAAACCAAGGTTAGGCTGCTGATCAGTCACGCACTAACCCCAAGCAAGGCATACAGCATTGCTCTAACTACTGGATCCAAGGCACACATTGGCCTAACTTGACCATTATATGGTCTGACCATGAATCTGGACCACAATTTTATAAAAACCAATCCAATTCTAACATAATAACAGAATATGCAATAATAAACAATTAACCGAAATCATTAACAACAATAAATGTTTAACAATGAAAAGGTTTCAATCCTTGTAAGGATCAATAAGGCAATTTAAAAGCTTGGATGCTGGGTAATGAAAGAATTGGATAACAAAGGAATCAACATTTCAGGGTTTCAAAGATTTGGGCTTTCAATGCATAGGATACAATGATTGAATGTACAAGTAATTCAGTTCAGTGTTTGAGATTTTGTTTGCATGTATTTGTGGAATAGTATCGTATACTTGAGGTTCGTGTTTGGGTATACAACAATCAATGGGCTAGAAAGAATAAGGTTTATGGCTCAAGAACAATAACTGGAATCAGAGTTTAGGTTTCAGTGCTTCAAAGCACTTGCAATATCAATCTGACTATCAAATACTAAAATATCTCGAGAAAGTTCAGAACACTTGCCTGATATTAGCTTACTACACTGCACTCGTTTCCAATCACAAGCGTCTTACTCTTCAACTATCTGTTTCCCTTTCCTACGTCTTGCCTCTTCTGCTCACATATCATAAGCATCTATCAATAATTTACTCATGAAATTCTATTCAACACATACTTCTATCTACCCTTCGTTTTACCCAAATCCGATTAACGGATTGAAAGTTATGCAATAATTAAGTAAACACCGAATATATAGACCGATAGTCAATTAACAAGTCACATATAGCACATAATACATCACGTAATCAATGATATATTATTTATAAAGAAGTCTCGGGTCATAAATAGGCTTTCTGGTATTTAAAATGATTTTTAAAACATTTTTCGGAATTAAAACGGGTCGTTGGATCAATTTCGGGTTAATAAATAGGGTTCGGTTGGCCAATTCTGGCTCCGAAATAATTTTAGAATAATTATCGAGCCTTGGAAATAATTTAGAATAATATTTCAAAGCTCGAAACTATTTTTCAGAATTTTTAAATCATTTTTAAATAGTTAAATCTAATTAAATAATTAATTAAAATCAATTAATAATTAATTAAATCAATTAATCAATTAATTTTTGAATTAATTGACCAATTAATCAATTAAAAATTAACTAATTAATTCAGATTTATTTGTGAATTAAAAATAATTTTCGGAATTAAAATAATAATTTTTAGAATTTTCAGAAATTAAAAACGAATTTTTATAATAAAAATAAATAGGAAATATGATTTTTAAACATTTTTAAACAGGAATCCTAAATTTGCAAAGTCTGGAAACTTCAGGGACCTAACTGTATCGTCCCCAAAAGTCCAGGGACCAAACTGCAATTTTACACCCCGTCGCCGGAAAACACAGAGGTGGCCGGAGAACACGTTCCCGACGTCCGCACCCCACCAACACCTCCAGATCACATCTATATATCACCAGGAACTCAACCATACCAACAAATCATTCTAATCATCCCTGAGTTGGCCGAAATTTGGCCGTGAAGTTTTGCAATTTCCGGCGAACATCGGAAAACTTCAAAACACAACTCCCTTCTCTACAGACCTCGTTGGTTCATGAAACTTATACAACTAGATAGCAAATTTCACAGAGAACACAACCCACTATAACACAACAACAATCTATCACAGAATAAGAAACTCCCAAATTTCAATTAAGAACATTCATACGGATTATAAACCCTAATTTTAAAATTCGAAAATCAAACTCAAATTTGAACATGTTATTGAACTCCAAATCAGACGTATGACATATGAAAATCATCAGGAAAACAAGCTCTACAACATGCAATCATCAAATCATACAAACAATCATCCGAACAAAAATTCATATTTTTAATAAAATAGATTCGAAAATAAATAAATGTTTAGAAAAATAACCTTGATTTATGTAGGTGTATGGATTACAGAATCTGGTAGAGCTCTTCAAGACCTTCAGATTGGTTACTCGAGCTTTCCAAACTGAATTCAATAACACCTCCAAATGCTTGTTTAATTCTTAGAACAGTTTTAGGAAATTAGGGTTTTTCTCTGAAAATTATATAATTATCTGTCTGCAAATGATTTTGATACGAAATAAAATACGGTAAAAGGCTATTTATAATTACGGAAAATTAGGATCCCGTTGGATCATTCCGGATATAAAACGGTACGTTTATTTGTAAAAACTGATCCAAACGGTATCAGTTTTCGGGATAATTATCCAAATCAGTACAATTTGTACTGCGGTCTTGGTCTCAGCGCCTGGTTACACGTATTACGAAGTGATAATTGTGATAGTTTAATAAAAAGCTCCCGTTTATCGAAAATACGGGTTTTATTGATTTACCGGAACGAATATTGTATCGAAAATGTTGCGCCGGGACCCGCGCAGGACAAACCGTACGCCGGATCGAAAAAGTCGAAACATGGAAAATGCTCGAAATATTACAATTAGGTTAGGTAGGAGTTCTCGAAAGAGTTTCGGGTTCCAAAAACGTAACAACGGTTGACGTCGGTTGGTTCCCGTTTTTATAAAATAGACTTTAATTACCCGGAAAAAGATTTTAGAAATTTCATATGATTCTTATAAATCCATAAACCAACATAAAAATAATTAGGAAGATATGATAATTATCTATATTTTATTTTGGACATATAAAAATTAAAATACTCAATTAATATTATTTTTGAATATTCGAGTACAGATAACACTTAACAATTAGCTCACAAAATAGATACTGAACACACATAATAATTATATAATAGCAAAAATAATTACACGATATATCCCGGATATTATATCCTTCCCCCCTTAAAAGGATTCTGTCCTCAGAATCTCTAAGAAAACAAATGAGGGTACTTTTCTCTTATATCACTTTCTAACTCCCAGGTTGACTCTTCAACCTTTGAGTTTCTCCACAATACTCTTACTAACTTTACCACTTTATTTCTCAATACTTTCTCTCTTTCCTCTAGAATCTCTATCGGACTTTCTACATATGATAAATCTGCTTGAAGTTCTATTGGCTCATATTCTATTACATGCCTGGAGTCTGGATTATATTTCTTAAGCATTGATATGTGAAAAACATTGTGAATGTGCTCCATGTGCGGAGGTAACGCCAACTCGTAAGCTACCTTGCCAATACGCTTTAGGATTTCAAAAGGTCTGACATATCTTGGGTTTAGCTTCCCTTTCTTCCCAAACCTCGTTAGTCCTTTCCACGATGATACTTTCAATAATACCAAGCTTCCTTCTTTAAATTCCATGTCTTTTCTTGACTGGTCTGCATATTTCCTCTGACGATCTAGTGCGGCTATTAATCTTTTCTGGATAATTTCAACAACTTCCTTTGTCTGCTACTTCATCCCAATATACTGGAGATCTACATTTGCGTCCATAAAGGGCTTCATAAGGTGGCATCCCAATGCTGGCATGATAACTGTTGTTATAAGCAAACTCTACCAGGGGTAAATGCTCGTCCCAACTTCCTTTGAAATCAATAGCACAAACACGTAGCATGTCCTCGATTGTCTGGATCGTTCTTTCACTTTGGCCATCCGTTTGGGGGTGATAGGCCGTACTAATATTCAATCTTGTTCCCAAACATTCTTGAAAACTCTTCCAAAATCTTGAATTAAATCTTGGATCTCTATCAGATACGATAGACACTGGAACTCCATGACGAACTACGATCTCTTTCAAGTACATATGAACTAACTTGTCGAGCGAAAATCTTTCATTTATAGGCAGAAAATGAGCTGACTTGGTAAGTCTATCTACTATAACCCAAATGGCATCATGATTAGTCCTTGTCCTTGGTAATCCAACTATGAAATCCATGGTAATATGTTCCCACTTCCATTCTGGAATCTCCAATGGCTGTAGCAATCCGCTTGGTCTCTGATGCTCTGTTTTAACTCTCTGACAGGTATAGCATTTGCTAATCCTTTCCGCAATTTCCCTCTTCATATCTGGACACCAATAATTCTTCTTTAAATCTCTGTACATTTTGGTACTCCCTGGATGGATGGAATATCTTGAACTATGTGCCTCTTGTAAAATTTCATTTTTCATCCGTTACTGGTGGAATCCAAATTCGTGAAGAAAACCTAAGAATACCTTGATCATCTTGTTGCGTGCATAATTCCTCACCTACCAAACTATTTATATCTTGATCCATTACCTCTTTCTGGCATTTCTTTATTTTCTCCAATAACTCCGGTTGGAAAATCATACCGTGCACTTTTGCTTCCTCAGGCTTGCAAATTCTAATCTCCAATTCCAATTTTTGAAATTCTTTACATATCTCTTCAGGTACGGATAACACATTTAACTTTTCCTTCCGACTTAACGCATCTGCTACAACGTTCGCCTTACCGGGATGATAATTAATCGAGCAATCATAATCCTTGATCAATTCTAACCATCTCCTTTGTCTCATATTAAGTTCTTTCTGGGTAAATATATATTTCAAACTTTTGTGATCCGTGAAAATCTCACACTTTTCTTCATACAAATAATGTCTCCAAATCTTCAAAGCAAATACTATGGCTGCTAACTCCAAATCATGAGTAGGGTACTTCTGTTCGTGTGGTTTCAATTGCCTTGACGCATACGCAATCACCTTGTCGTGCTGCATAAGAACACATCCTAATCCTTTGTAAGAAGCATCGCTATAAATTACGAAATTCCCTTGATCATCTGGAAGTGACAAAACAGGTGTTGTGATTAATCTCCGCTTCAATTCCTGAAAACTTTCTTCGCACTTGTCATTCCATATAAACTTTTCATTCTTTCGTGTAAGCTTTGTCAATGGTGTTGCAATTCTTGAGAAATTCTGAACGAATCGTCGATAATATCCTGCCAATCCCAAGAAACTTCTTACCTCAGTGGGTGTTCTCGGTCTTTCCCAATTCGTAATTGCCTCGATCTTTGCCGGGTCCACTTTGATCCCTTCATTACTGACTATGTGTCCTAAGAACTGAACTTCCTGTAGCCAAAACTCACATTTCGACAATTTAGCATATAACTTCTTTTTCCTTAAAATCTCCAAAGTTGTCCTTAAATGTTCCGCATGATCCTCCTCCGTCTTTGAATAGATCAAAATATCGTCTATAAATACTATAACGAACTTGTCCAAATATTCCTTGAAAATTCTATTCATCAGGTCCATAAACGCTGCTGGGGTGTTGGTCAATCCAAAAGACATCACTAAAAACTCGTAATGTCCATACCTTGTTCTGAAAGCTGTCTTTGGTATATCTTCTTGTTTGATCCTCAGTTGATAATATCCCGATCTTAAATCGATTTTGGAGAAATACTTGGCTCCCTTCAATTGGTCAAACAAATCATCAATTCTGGGTAACGGATACTTATTCTTGATTGTCAACTTGTTGAGCTCCCTATAGTCGATGAACAGTCTCATGCTTCCATCTTTTTTCTTAACAAATAATATCGGGGCTCCCCACGGAGAAACGCTGGGTCTGATTACTCCTTTCTCTAACAATTCCTGCAATTGCTTTGCTAGCTCTTTCATCTCAACAGGTGCCATTCTGTACGGGGCCTTGGATACTGGTTCGGTTCCAGGTGCTAAGTCGATTGCAAATTCAATTTCTCTATCTGGAGGAAGTCCTGGTAACTCGTCGGGAAATACGTCTGGAAATTCCTTCACAACTGGAATATCTTCAAGTTTTGCTGGCTCCTGACTTCTGTCGATCACATGTGCTACGAAATGCTCACATCCTTGTCGTAGTAACTTCTTGGCTTGAATCATCGTTAAGAACTTCTTTACCTGCTTCTGTCCCTTGAATGTTACTATTCTTTCGTCTGGCATTTTCACCATTACTTTCTTATTTCGACAATCTATCTGAGCATCATGCTTAGATAACCAATCCATTCCTAATATAACGTCAAATTCTCCTAACTTAAACGGTATCAAATCTACACAAAATTTACTACCAGAAATCTCAATCTCACAATTCCCACAAACTTGGTTAACAGTTACACGTTCTTGATTTTCAAATTCCACAGTCATTATTTCATTTAAATACCCAACTGGACAATTTAACTTACTAACAAAATCTTGTGAAATAAACGATCGAGTTGCTCCCGAATCTATTAACACTTTGGCATATAAAGAATTCATATTAAGCGTACCTGCCACGACATCCGTATCCTGGATTGCATCCTTCACCGACATGTCAAAAACTCTAGCCCTCGGAGTCTCATTCACTGTTGGGGTAGATCCCATAATCCTTAATGCATTACTGACTGGGGCTGGTGTCTTGCAATCCCTGGCTATATGTCCTGGCTTCCCACATTTAAAGCATGTAAATCCAATAGCTGGAACCTTCACTACTGGATTCTGGATAGGCTGATCCTTATTTGCTGGCTCTCTTGCTGGCTGATTTCGGCACTCCCTCGAGTAGTGCCCTTTCTGGTTGCATTTAAAACATACCACATTCAACTTGTTACAAACTCCCCCATGCTTCTTTCCACATACTTGACAATTTGGAAAAGTTAATCTCAATTGATTCGGCTGATTCACATTAGCTGGACGATTGCCCTGGCCTCCGTCTCCTGCATTTTGTCTCCTGAAATTAAAATTTCTCCCTGGCTGAAACTTGCCCTTCTTAAAATTTGGAAACTTCCCTGTTTGTGACTGATCCTCACTTCCCTCAACTTTCCTTTTCTTTCTGGAACATCTCACTCTCCGTCTCTGCGATCATAGCTTTCTGTACAACCCCGGCATAGGTATCCAATTCAAAAATAGCTACCTTCCCTCTGATCCATGGCTTCAAGCCTTGCTGGAATCTCTTAGCTTTCTTTCTATCAGTATCAACATACGACGGCACATACCTTGACAATTCCTCAAACTTCCCCTCATAATCTGTTACCGACATGTACCCTTGCTTTAATTCTAAAAACTTCAGCTCCATTTGATCCTGAACAAACTGAGGAAAATACTTTTCTAAAAACAATTCCTTAAACCTTTCCCAAGTAATAACATATGTGCTTTCCAATGTCTTCACCATCTCCCACCAATAGGTGGCCTCATTCTTCAGATAGTAACTTGCAAATTCAACCTTCCGCTCCTCTTTCACTTTTACCAAGGCAAATGCCTTCTCTATTTCCTTTAACCACACATTTGCTTCAATTGGTTCTAAGGAACCCTTGAATTCTGGTGGGTTTACTGCCTGAAAAGTTTTGAAATTTACCTGGGGATTGGTTTGTCTCTGCTGTTGTTGTGCCAGGTGAACTGTTTGTTGGGCCAAGATTTGAAGAATCTGGGCTATTGCTGGGTCCATGAGTCCTGGGTTCACATTCTGGTTTGTATCATCTTGGTTGTTATTGTTGTTGTTGTTGGTTTCTTCATTCTGGGTGTTGGTGCGGGTATTTCTCATGGGAGGCATTTTCTGTAAAGAATCAATCAATTTATTTAGCTTTTGAATCAAATCTTTGTATAAAAGAAAAGTTTTGTAAAATAGGAATATCTCTTTTTGAAAACAGTTGTAACTAAGTAAATTGCATGCTTCTTTACAGAATATAAACAATTATGGAAAACAGGGTACATGGTATCACAGGGTATACTGGTGCAATAAATAAGGTAAAGTAAAACAGGTGCAATAAAGTAAATGACAGTGTTGGAAAAAAAAAGGTACTGATATATAGATCAAAAGTTTTAGGTAGTACAAGCGTAAAGACGCTTCGAAAGTAAAAGCAAAAAGGGTACAACAACCTACTCACTAGTCAGCATCGCTAGTCTATAAATACAACTCAAAAGTCTACTGATACACACTACACACTACTGTCCATACTATATAACCATAACAACACTGCTCAGCATCTCCATCTCAAAATTTCTGGCTCATGGCAAATCTGGACCTCCTATCTCCTCAAGCTCCTCTAGAACCCACTTAGCCCACTCCACTAGGAAATCATGGGTGATGTCCTCATGTGTAGCCTCAGCAATCCTCACAGCAGCTGCTCTACGAAACGCCTGGAGCCTCTCCCTAAGTCGCCTCTCACCACTCCCCATCTCTCTGGTATGCATGATATGCAATAACTCCTGGATCTGACCCTGTAGGAATCGCTGCTCCATAAGGCAAGCCTCAAACTGATGATATGGGACAGAATAGGAAGAGAACTGGAAAGGTACTCCTGTGACTGAATGACTAGTAAAGCCTGAATCAGCATGTGGGGGTCCTCTGATAGGTGGCCTCATGCCTGGAGGTGGAATAGCCTGCAATGGTACGGGCTGCAACACCGGTGAGGTAGAATAGCCAATGTTGGTGGAATCACAGGACGTGGATCCGATGCTGGTGCTCCAACTGAAGGCTCTGAGTGATCAGCTGATACGGGAATAAAAGAGTCGGCCATCTCTGCTAGCTGAAATCATATCGTAATATAAGAATCTCGTACCACGACGCAAACTATACTAATACCGGTTATACCATAACACTCAACCTCTGGACGTTCTATCATCCTATACCTTACTTCTAATCATATCCCTCTACCCATTCCCGTCAACCTAGGCTTGTGTCAGTGACTTATAACCTGTAGCTCTGATACCAAACCTGTGGCGCCCTCCAAACCCGGGTCAGAAGTTTGGGGTCCACACACACACCTTAATTATAACCTGCTTATAACAATAATAAAGATAATAATAATTTATGCAGTGACCCTACTTACCAACCACCACGGACCGCAACAGGTTAAAGTATGCACATAGGCCAAACACACTAATATATTACAAACCGTTCAAATCCCAACTATTTTAAACTCAAACTAAGTATTAAACATTATTACAAACTTTTACAAACTTAAATTATTCCAAAAGAAGCCTACTAGCTCAGCTTTCTCAACCTGAACCCCTAGCTCTCGCGCTGGACTGGGGATCCTTGCTACCAACTGGTTCCTTTTTAACTGGAAAGAATATAAACAACATCGCACAAATGAGCTAACTAGCTCAGCAAGTCACAATGACAAAACTAAGAATAATGATCATCAGGTGAATATGATTATGATATCAAGTGAACAATGGATTATGATTTAGAATTGGATATTATACTTTTAATTTAAAAACCAAGGTTAGGCTGCTGATCAGTCACGCACTAACCCCGAGCAAGGCACACAACATTGCTCTAACTACTGGATCCAAGGCACACATTTGCCTAACTTGACCATTATATGGTCTGACCACGAATCTGGTCCATAATTTTATAAAAAAACAATCCAGTTCTAACATAATAATAGAATATGAAATAATAAACAATTAACCGAAATCATTAACAACAATAAATGTTTAACAATGAAAAGGTTTCAATCCTTGTAAGGATCAATAAGGCAATTTAAAAGCTTGGATGCTGGGTAATGAAAGAATTGGATAACAAAGGAATCAACATTTCAGGGTTTCAAAGATTTGGGCTTTCAATGCATAGGATACAATGATTGAATGTATAAGTAATTCAGTTCAGTGTTTGGGATTTTGTTTGCATGTATTTGTGGAATAGTATCGTATACTTGAGGTTCGTGTTTGGGTATACAACAATCAATGGTCTAGAAAGAATAAGGTTTATGGCTCAAGAACAATAACTGGAATCAGAGTTTAGGTTTCAGTGCTTCAAAGCACTTGCAATATCAATCTGACTATCAAATACTACAATATCTCGAGAAAGTTCAGAACACTTGCCTGATATTAGCTTACTACACTGCACTCGTTTCCAATCACAAACGTCTTACTCTTCAACTATCTGTTTCCCTTTCCTACGTCTTGCCTCTTCTGCTCACATATCATAAGCATCTATCAATAATTTACTCATGGAATTCTATTCAACACATACTTCTATCTACCCTTCGTTTTACCCAAATCCGATTAACGGATTGAAAGTTATGCAATAATCAAGTAAACACCGAATATATAGATCGATAGTCAATTAACAAGTCACATATAGCACATAATACATCACGTAATCAATGATATATTATTTATAAAGAAGTCTCGGGTCATAAATAGGCTTTCTGGTATTTAAAATGATTTTTAAAACATTTTTCGGAATTAAAACGGGTCGTTGGATCAATTTCGGGTTAATAAATAGGGTTCGGTTGGCCAATTCTGGCTCCGAAATAATTTTAGAATAATTATCGAGCCTTGGAAATAATTTAGAATAATATTTTAAAGCTCGAAACTATTTTTCAGAATTTTTAAATCATTTTTAAATAGTTAAATCTAATTAAATAATTAATTAAAATCAATTAATAATTAATGAAATCAATTAATCAATTAATTGACCAATTAATTGACCAATTAATCAATTAAAAATTAACTAAAATTAATTAACTAATTAATTCAGATTTATTTGTGAATTAAAAATAATTTTCGGAATTAAAATAATAATTTTTAGAATTTTCAGAAATTAAAAACGAATTTTTATAATAAAAATAAATAGGAAATATGATTTTTAAACATTTTATAAACAGGAATCCTAAATTTGCAAAGTCTGGAAACTTCAGGGACCTAACTGTATCGTCCCCAAAAGTCCAGGGACCAAACTGCAATTTTACACCCCGTCGCTGGAAAACACAGAGGTGGCCGGAGAACACGTTCCCGGCGTCCTCACCCCACCAACACCTCCAGATCACATCTATATATCACCAGGAACTCAACCATACCAACAAATCATTCTAATCATCCCTGAGTTGGCCGGAATTTGGCCGAGAAGTTTTGTAATTTCCGGCGAACATCGGAAAACTTCAAAACACAACTCCCTTCTCTACAGACCTCGTTGGTTCATAAAACTTATACGACTAGATTGCAAATTTCACAGAGAACACAACCCACTATAACACAACATCAATCTATCACAGAATAAGAAACCCCCAAATTTCAATTAAGAACATTCATACGGGTTATAAACCCTAATTTTAAAATTCGAAAATCAAACTCAAATTTGAACATGTTATTGAACTCCAAATCAGACGTATGACATATGAAAATCATCAGCAAAACAAGCTCTACAACATGCAATCATCAAATCATACAAACAATCATCCGAACAAAAATTCATATTTTTAATAAAATAAATTCGAAAATAAATAAATTTTTAGAAAAATAACCTTTATTTTTGCAGGTGTATGGATTACAGAATCTGGTAGAGCTCTTCAAGACCTTCAGATTGGTTACTCGAGCTTTCCAAACTGAATTCAATAACACCTCCAAATGCTTGTTTGATTCTTAGAACAGTTTTAGGAAATTAGGGTTTTTCTCTGAAAATTATATAATTATCTGTCTGCAAATGATTTTGATACGAAATAAAATACGGTAAAAGGCTATTTATAATTACGGAAAATTAGGATCCCGTTGGATCATTCCGGATATAAAACGGTACGTTTATTTGTAAAAACTGATCCAAACGGTATCGGTTTTCGGGATAATTATCCAAATCAGTACAATTTGTACTGCGGTCTTGGTCTCAGCGCCTGGTTACACGTATTACGAAGTGATAATTGTGATAGTTTAATAAAAAGCTCTCGTTTATCGAAAATACGGGTTTTATTGATTTACCGGAACGAATATTGTATCAAAAATGTTGCGCCGGGACCCACGCAGGACAAACCGTACGCCGGATCGAAAAAGTCGAAACATGGAAAATGCTCGATATATTACAATTAGGTTAGGAAGGAGTTCTCGAAAGAGTTTCGGGTTCCAAAAACGTAACAACGGTTGATGTCGGTTGGTTCCCGTTTTTATAAAATAGACTTTAATTACCCTGAAAAAGATTTTAGAAATTTCATATGATTCTTATAAATCCATAAACCAACATAAAAATAATTAGGAAGATATGACAATTTTCTATATTTTATTTTGGACATATAAAAATTAAAATACTCAATTAATATTATTTTTGAATATTCGAGTACAGATAACACTTAACAATTAGCTCACAAAATAGATACTGAACACACATAATAATTATATAATAGCAAAAATAATTACACGATATATCCCGGATATTACAAGGGCCTTCAACCTCCTTACCCAAGATAATGGGGCATCCCACTCCTGGGATTTAATCAGGGAGACTATTTTTGTGGAATGTGGCCTTTCTCCCATTCCTATAAAATGTACGTTTTCTTCCTTTCTCCAGCTGCCTAAGTTTTTTCTACTTTTCTATTTTCTCAATTCACTTATTTTATTCGTTGCAGTTGCTGAGAAGATCGAAGAGGCTACAAAGCCTAAAGACCTGGAAATGACCAGGATGAAACGTGCCGGGAAGGTCTTCAAGGACCCGCGCCTTGGGGATCTCTTCCCAGAGTTTCTTCTCCAGGCGAAGGAAGGAGACGAGGAAGGCCCCAGCCAACCTTTACGTACAAAACAAAAACCAGGGGCTTTCTTCCAACCTGCCTGGGGAATCCGGGGAAAGGATTCGATTGTTGGCAACACAACACTTGCCAAGGAATGGTCTACGCATTCCATTTCTCATGTAGATTATCATGATCTTGTCCTTTAACAGGACTTGGAGGCTAACGAGCTTTTCGGAGCTCAGGCCTTGGCGACGGTACGTCTTTTTCTTTTGGTGTCCATGGTTTTCTATCATAATTTTTCTCATTTCTTACTTTTCATTTGTCTCTTGTAGGCGAACGTCCACTTTAAAGGGGCAATTCACCAGGCCAAGGCTTGGAAAGTTGGTCTGGAAGACACAAACAAGAAGCTAGAGGAGGCTAACCATCATATAAAGGCTTTTGAAGCCCAACTTGCCTCCTCAACTTCCGATCTTGAAATGGCCCGGGCTCAGATTGTTATTCTCAAGGCCCAAAAAGACAAGGCGTTTGACGGATGAATGGATACTCAGGAATTTAAGGACTTAATGGTAGAGCACGATGCCCTCGTCCATCTAGTCAGTCATAGGGAAGGCTGGGATGCTGCTGTGGAGGCTATCCATGACGAGTTTCCTGAGGTTCTTGAATAATCTTCCTTCCCTTGCCATGTGCGAGTCCCATCACTTGGGGGCATTGTAGATAATCTCGCCGATCTGATTAAGGATGACCCTTCAGTGTCCCCGATTAGAGCGTCATCAGGAAGCCAGGGCTAAGGCCAAAAAAGGAAGGAGCCTGAATCCAGCTCTGAAGAGGAGGAATCTTCTTCTGAGGAAGAGGCCGAGCCCCTTATTAAGAAGGCAAGGGTGGAGGAGCCTCCAAAACCAGCATCCCCTAAGGAATTTAAGCCATCTGAGGGTAGTTCTGAGGAGACCTCGGCAGAGACTTCCGAGGGGCCAACTCAGGAGACGTCCGAGGAGACTACAGATATCAGCTCCGAAGAATCCGAGCCTTCTAAGGCCTAACTCTCTATGTACTTTTCTTTTCTTCAGATGTTTTTGAATGTGTAATTGACTTTAATTATTTTCACTTGTACTGTCCAAATATTATCGTAGTTTTTCCCAGTTTTCAAACTCAAGTTTATAACTTGGTTTTATCCTTTATAACGTATCAATCTAATAGGCTAGATCAAGCTGAACATTTTTTATTATAACTTGGTATTCTTAATACCTTACACGAGGTGGGTTCAACCCTGATAAAAATCTAAACATGTCTTCTATTACATAAAAATCCTAAGCAAACAAAGCTTCAAGGTGCTTTTAAACCTACTTGTCATTCTGACAAGTGAGAATTATGCTTTAACTATTTTACACATAGTAAACCTTCAGGTTTTGCACATGCCAAGTTCTTGGGACTTCAAAACCATCCATAGTCTAAAGCTTGTAGGTTCCTCTACCCTGAATAATTTTAACCTTGTATGGCCCTTCCCAATTCGGGGCAAGTTTCCCTTTCTGCCCTACACCAGAAGCTTCCACCTTCCTCAGGACTTAGTCACCTTGCTTAAAAAACCTTTCCTTAACCCTTAGTTTATAATAGAGTGAAGCCTTTTTCTGATATTCCACTATCTTTGCATGTGCCTCATCTCGTACTTCGTCGATTAGATCCAGGGCTAACCTTTTCCCTTTCTCATTTTCCTCAGCATTGAAAGATTGTATCATGGGGGAGGAATGTGATATCTCTACAGGAACAACTGCTTCTGCCCCATATGCTAACATGAAGGGAGTTGCTCCAGTCGTGACTCTAGAGGTAATCCTATAGGCCCATAGTATTGGAAGTATCTCATCCACCCAATTATTCCTCGACTTCTCGATCCTCTTCTTTAGTCCATCCAGGATTATCCGATTCGCCACTTCCGCTTGCCTATTGGCTTGCGGATGAGCCACAGAGGTGAATCGTAATTCAATTTCATTCTCCTCACAATACTTCTTGAATTCTTCATTGTTGAACTGTGTTCCATTGTCAGTGACTAGGATGCGTGGAATTCCATACCGGCACATGATATTTTCCCACAGGAATTGTGCAACCTGCTTAGTTGTGATTTTGGCCAAGGGTTTGGCTTCAATCCACTTAGTAAAATAATCAATGGCTACAATCAGGAACTTCCTTTGTGCCGTGGCCATGGGGAAAGGCCCAAGTATATCCATTACCCACATAGCAAATGGGATAGGTGAGTTGATGGAGGTCAGCATCTCGGGGGGTTGTCTAATGACAGGTGCATGCTTCCGGCAACGGTCACACCTCTTCACATATTCTTTGGCATCGGCCATCATTTCCGGCCAATAGAAGCCTAAATGGGTTATCTTATGAGCTAGCGCTCTGGCCCCCAAGTGTTGCCCACATATGCCTTCATGTACTTCTTCAAGAGGCAAGCGTGCCTCATCGGGCCTGAGACACCTTAAGTAAGTAACCACAAAAGATCTTTTATACAAAATCTCATCTATCAAAGAGTATCTTAGTGCTCGAACAACCAACTTCCGTGCTTCAGTAGCATCGTTTGGCAACCATCCGGTTTGAATATGAGGTTTAATGGGATCTATCCATGACGTCCCCAGACCTATCGGAGCTACAAGCTTAACATCAATGCTCCCTGTCTTCAGAACGCGGAAGTATACACTTCCCGAACTTTCCTCTATCTCAGATGAAGCAAACTTTGATAATGCATCTGCCTTAGCATTTTCCTCCCTCGAAATGTGCTCAACATGACATTCATCGAATTGGGTCATCACAGCCCTTACTAGGCGGACATACTTAGCCATCGTATCATCCCTTGCCTCAAACTCTCCCTTTACCTGGGATATGACCAGCTTCGAGTCTCCACAGACTTTTAAGTTCTTGACTCTAAGTGTCCCTGCTAAGCCAAGACCAGCTATCAGAGCTTTATATTCTGCCTCATTGTTTGTGGTCAGGAAGTCTAACTTCATGGGATACTCAATCAAGAACCCATCAGGGCTTTGTAAAACCAAACCTGCTCCACTTGAATTTGTTTTTGATGCTCCATCAAAATAGAGCACCCAATATTCTTTCTCCTTATCATCCTGTTCTTTGTCCCCCTTATCAACTTCCTTATCTTGAGGTATGGTATCTTCCGCCCCCCCGACTTCTTGGTTGGGTATGGTACATTCCACCACGAAGTCAGCTAACGCCTGGGCTTTTATTGCCATTCATGGTTTATACTTGATGTCGAATTCTCCCAGCTCTATTGCCCACTTGATCAACCTCCCACTAGCCTTAGGACTGTGAATGATATTTCTTAGGGGTTGATTTATTAGCACCTCAATTTTATGAGCTTGGAAGTAAGGACGCAGCTTTCTCGAAGCCATTACCAAGGCTAAAGTAAACTTCTCAATAGTTGAATAATTCAACTCAGCTCCATGCAGAATTTTACTGATATAGTATACGGGTTTCTGGATTTCCAGTTTTATCTTAACCAATACAGCGCTCAAGGCACTCTCTGAAACGGCCAAATATAAGTATAAAACTTCATTCAAAGCCGGCTTGGCTAGCAACGGGGCCTGAGCCATATATTTCTTTAACTCTTTGAATGCCTTCTGGTTTTCCTAACTCCATACAAAATCTTTAACCTTCTTTAAGGACTTGAAGAACGACAAGCACTTGTCCCCTGACTTTGAGATGAATCATCCCAGCGCAGCAACCCTTCCTGTGAGTTTTTGAACATCTTTGATATTTTTTGGTGGTTCCATGTCCAGGATTGCCTTTATTTTATCGGGATTTGCCTCGATTCCTCTCTTGGAGACCATTAATCCCAAAAACTTTCCAGACCCTACTCCGAAAGCACACTTTATAGGATTTAACATCATCTTATGGTATCTCAGGACCTCAAAAGCTTCCCTCAAATGGGTTATATGGCCAGTCTTTACTAGACTCTTGACTAACATGTCATCAACATAGACTTCCATAGTCATGCCAATAAGATCCTTAAAAATTTTATTTACCAACCTTTGATAGGTGGCTCCTGCATTGTTGAGATCAAATGCCATAACAAGATAACAATAAACACCAAAGTCAGTAATGACACCTTTGGAATGTCATCCTTGTGCATCTTGATCTGATTGTATCCATTAAACCCATCCATAAAGCTCAGCATCTCATGCCCAACACTGGCATCTATCAAAATATCAATCCTTGGCAACAGAAAACAGTCCTTAGGGCATGCATCATTCAGATCAGTGAAGTCTACACACATCCTCCATTTTCCATTGGCCTTCTTCACCATTACAGGGTTTGCTAACCATTCTGAAAACTGTATCTCCTCAATGAAACCAGCCTCTAAGAGCTTCTCAACCTCCTATTTTATAGCTTCTTGCCTTTCTGGAGCAAAACTTCTTTTCTTTTGCTTCACTGTCTTCCGATTTGGGTCCACATTCAGCTTGTGAGTAATCAGTTCCGGGTCTATGCCTGGCATATCAGCTGCTGACCATGCAAACACGTCACTATTTTCTTGCAAAAATTTCACCAACTTCCCTCTAAGGGGCTCCTCGATTGTGTCTCCAATGAAAGTCACCTTCCTAGGATCCTCGGGGGCTAAAGGAATCTGAAACAAGTCTTTTGCTGGCTTTCCTCTTTTCTCATCATTCTCTCAGATATCCAGATCTTCAATAGGAAGAACCTGCCCCCAACTCCATCTGCCCTCAAAGAGGCCACATAACAACTTCTAGCCAATTTTTGATCTCCTCTCTCTTCTCCGATCCCTTTCCGGGTGGGAAACTTCATAACTGAATGGTAGGCAGAAGGGACTGCCTTGAAGGCGTGTAACCCTGTTCTTCCCATGATAGCGTTGTAAGTCGAACTAGCCTTCACCACCACAAAGTCCAACATCTGAGTTATTTGCCTTGGTTCCCGTCCTATGGTTGTTGGCAGCTTGATTATCCCTTCTACGGGACACTCCACTCCCGCAAATCCATATATCGGCATGTCGGTTGGGGTCAATTGGGAGTCATTATATCCCATCCTTAAAAAGGTGTCATGGAGCAAAATATCCACTGAAGCACCATTATCCATAAGGACCCTCCTCACCAGGCTGTTCCCTATTATCGGGGTTATGATCGGCGGGTCGTCATGGGGAAATTTCACACCCTCCAGATCAGAATCATCAAAAGACATTGTTACTCCTATCCTGGCCCTCTTTGGAGCTTCCCCAACAATATACATAACTTCTCAGGCATACGCTTTTCTGGAGTTCTTGGATAATCCAGCAGCAGTTGGTCCTCCAAAAATTGTGTTTATCGCAGGCCCTCGGGGTCGCGGTCCTCTGAAGATTGTATTTATCACCGGTCCCCTAAGTTGGGGATTTCGCCCCTGATCTTCTTGATCTCTTCTTCGATCGTCAAAGTTTTTTCTCACGTTGTTGCTCCTCTCTCCTCCATCTCCAGTGTACTTGTTCAATCTCCCTTTTCTAATAAGGAACTCAATTTCATCTTTCAGTTGCCTACACTCATCGGTGTCATGACCAACATCCTTGTGAAATCTACAACACTTGCTCTTATCTAGCTTGGCAGGATCGGCCTTCAAGGGCTTAGGCCAACGAATATCTCGATCCTTCGTGATTTCCATTAAAATTTGGCTCCTTGGAGCATTCAGCTTAGCATACTCAGTGAATTTTTGTCCAGGTCCTCCTCTCTTTGGAGTTGAGTCGGGGTTTTGCTCAGTTCTGGGATACTTGTCCTTAGCGATGCATTTCAGATCGGTCTTCCGCTTCTTGCCTCCAGCGGGCTCGTTGCTCACGGCTCTCTTCCTCATACTCTCTTCCACCTTGATGTACTTCCCTGCCCTATCTTGGAGCTGCAACATGCTTTCAGGGGGAGTTTGGCCAAGGATATCTTGAAAAACTCATCCCTAGTTCTCTGTTGCAGTGCTTTCATGGCTACCTTGTCATCAAGGTCCGGGACTTTTAAAGCTTCCTTCGTGAAACGATTCAGGTAGTCTCTTAAGTATTCCTGCGCTCCCTGCACAATGCTCATGAGGGATGCTGAACTTTTCCCATGCACTCTCCCACTGATGAACTGCTTAATAAAAGCCTGAATTAATTCTCTGAAGGACCCAATAGAGTTCGGGGGAAAATGACTATACCATCTTTGAGCCATACCCGACAGGGTTTGAGGAAAGGCCCGACACTTAATAGCATCATTCACGGGCTGCAGCAACAGTTCATTAGAGAAAGTCCTGACATAATTGGCGGGATCTCCAGTGCCATCATAAGCTTTGATAGTGGGCATCTTGAACTTCCTTGAGATATGGGCATTCATTATCTCTTTAATGAATGGTGGGGTAGGATCATCAGGATCTCCAAGGGGAAGAAGATTGCTTGGATCAGCCCTTGGGACAACAACCCTTCTCTGTATTGGACCATCCAAGTCTATAATAGGGGGAGGATTCCTCCCCCTTTGAAGTATTGGGGGTCTGGTGTTCTGGTGCGCCTCCAAGTCGCGCTTCAGCCTTTGAATCTCAGCCTCGTGAGCCCTGATCCTTTCCTGCACTTCTTAGGAATTCGTCCCTTGGGTGCTCCTAGGACGTTGGCGACCATCAGCCATCGGCTCTTTGCCAGCATGCCTCCTTCTTGGGGCCACTTCATCATCCGAAGATTCGGAGTCTCTCTCAGTGTAAGGACCAGAAAATTCTTGATCCTCAGGGATAGGAGCCAAACCTTGTATATAGGGGGCGATCGCCCTCATGCTTCATTCCGTCCAGCATGTCCACTTCCTCCAACCTCGGGGTAAAGGGGCATCCTATATGGGGGGTTAGTAGTCACAACAATTGAATATCCATACCCAATGGGTCGAGAATTCACAGGTGTATGTAGTTGTTGAAGTTGGGGATTCATACCTTGAGTAGCCGAGGGAATCGTCCCTTGTGGCTAAGGTTCAGTTGCCCCTATCTGGGCTTCTCCTTGGGTGGTGACATAAGTTGAATGAGGAGGTACCTCCACGGTTGGCAAAATCACTTGGGTTGTCCCCGCTGGTGTTCCTCCTTCAAGGGCTCTAATTGTTCTCCGTGTTCTCGCCATGGTTGTTGTTGTGCCTTCCTACAGACGGCGCCAAATGTTATGGATTAAAAACTAAGGTATATAATTGTCGTGTTAATTACTAAGGAACGTGAGCTTCGTGGCTCGATTTGACCGCTCTTGTGTTTCGTGACTCAATCTTTCTTAACAAGATGTCTACGTACCTTGCTAATTGCCAATGATCAAGTCAAAAATGTAGTTTTGATTTGTGGGGTGAGGCCCCTTATATAGATGTTGGGAGTCCTTAAATTGGACTTGGGTTAGGTTACTTGGTTGTCTAGTTTCAGAATTAGAATGGACTTTGGAGTCCTAAGTGGTATGAAACTGATTTCTTATCCTTTTAGGTCCCTTGGAGGCTAATCTACTAAGATTTTCATCCTTATCAGGACTCTTTTTAACAGCTGATTTTTCCCTTATTACTTAATTACGAAATTAATCAATATTTAGGGTTTTGGGCCTTCTTTATTCCATCAGGCCTAATCTTGTCCATCAGGCCTGATCAATGCGTTGACCTTTTTAGTCTGAATGTCATACATCTTCTTATTGGGCCTTGTAGCCCAAATCATGTGTAATTAATGCAATATTTAATTATGTAATCAAGATTTATTTATTCCCTATCAAAAATCTTCTTGTTAACACCAATGAATATTAGAGTAAAATTGAGGTAGATACTTGTTATATTGTCTCAAAGATTTTATGGGCATATCTTCTGTAAACCCTTAGGAGACAACATTCCTCCTATGGAGATCGTCTATAGGTGTAACGGGTTGGTAAACCTAAAATTTCTCATCACACCTACGAAAAGGAGCATAGGATCTTTCTTAGTTAGCATTTTTATTTTTGATTTTACTCGAAGACGAGCAAAAGATAGGTATGGGGCATTTGATAATCACATATATTTGCATAATTTCATACCTATTTATTGCTTGCTTTTATATTTTAAATAAATTAATTTGTTGCATTCTCATCATTTTTTAGATATTTGGAAAAATAAGAAATGTGAAGTGTTAGATATATATGATAATGTCATGTCTAATATGATTTATGTTTATTTTTCAGATCTTACTTAAACAAGAAAAATCAATCTTAACTGAGATCAGCACTTATACTGAAGTCAGAACTTAAGTGATCAGTACTTAAGGTTCAGGAGATATTTATCACGAGATAATATCAGGACTTAAAGGAAACTTTCAGATAAGGAAGGCGGCTGATTGAAAGGAAAGAAGATCAATACAAACGTAAGAAGAGATATGCATGAAGAAGGAATTCTGTGAAGAATGGAATACTTGGAAGAAAAGATAACGAATTGATATATTTTAGGAAGCAGAATTATATTCCATATCAATTAGCGATTATCTTGTAACTGTGTGATATATAAACACAGAGATAGGGTTACACTATAAGTGTTATGATTATCGAGAATATTATTCATTGTAACCCTAGCAGCTCTCGTGATATTTGTTCATCACTGAGAGAGGACAGTTCCATATTGTAATAGAGTCTATTGCATTGAATAAAGTCTGGTTTCTGTTACTTGTGTTATTTGAATTCGATTTGATTGTGCTATACACTGTATTCAACCCCCTTCTACAGTGTGTGTGACCTAACAAGTGGTCTCAGAGCCTATCTGTTAACACACAAACAATTTAAGATCCAAAAACAATCATGTCTGAAGTAGAAACTCCAACCAAGCCCACCAACACTGAAGAACCACCAAAGACTCAAATCCATAGTCGATATGAGGCTATTAGAGTTCCCATACTGAAGCCATCTGAATATCAGATATGGAAGGTGAGGATGATTATGTTTCTGGAAGCTACTGATCCAGAATATCTTGACAGAATCCATGAAGGACCTCACAAGCTAACAAAACTCGTTGTTGTAGTTGCAGGTAAAGCAGCAAAGTCTGTACCAAAGGAGAAGAGTGATTACACTGCCGAAGATATTGCATCAATTGCTAAGGATGCTAAGGTACGACACTTGCTGCATAGTGCCATTGATAATGTAATGTCAAACAGGGTAATTAACTGCGAGACTGTAAAGGAGATATGGGATGCCTTGGAGACAAGGTGCCAGGGTACTGATTCGATTAAGAAGAACAGGAAGACAATACTCACTCAAGAGTATGAACACTTTGACTCAAAGCCTAATGAGTCATTGACTGATTTATATGACAGATTTGTCAAACTCTTGAATGATTTGTCACTGGTTGATAAGGAGTATGATCTTGAAGATTCAAACCTTAAATTCCTGTTTGCTCTTCCTGAAAGTTGGGATTTGAAGGCAACAATTATAAGAGACAACTATAATCTTGAAGAAACAACTCTTGATGAAATTTATGGAATGCTCAAGACTCATGAACTTGAGATGGAACAAAGAAGCAAGAGGAAAGGAGGAAAGTCAAGGACACTTGCTCTTAAGGCTGAAGAAGAATCCCCCAAAGCAGCTACCTCAAGGAAAGGCAAGGGAAAAGCGCTCTTCACAAAGTCTGATACTGAGTCATCAAGTTCTGATAGTGATGATGACTCAGAAACTGAAAGCTTGCCTGAGATCAATGCTGATGAAGAGATGATGAAGCTGTGTGCTCTTATGGTGAAAGGAATCACAAGGATTGCATACAGAAAGTTCAGGAAGGGAAAGAGGTTTTCCAGGAAAGGTGCAAGTTCTGATAAGAAGAATTTCAGAAAATCTGAAGGCAAAGGAGGGAAGTCTGACAAAGGAGATTACACAAATGTCAAATGCTACAACGGTGGTGAGAAAGGCCACATATCTCCTGATTGCAAGAAAGTGAAGAGTGACAAAGGCAAGGCTCTTATCACAAAGAAGAAAAGCTGGACAGACACTTCAGATTCTGAAAGTGAGGAGAACTATGCCTTGATGGCAAATGCTGATATGGCAAATGCTGATAGCAGTCCTGAAGCTGCTGAGTTAAAAGGTACCTCAAACTACTTATGCCTTTCATACTGATGATATTAATGAGTTGAGAAGATATCTTAAAACCATGTTCATTAGTTATAGAGATCAAACTTTTACATGTAAAAGATTAACTTCTGAAAATATTGCTTGTAAAAAGAGGAATGATTATTTAGAAAAAGAGTTAGTCATGTTCCATCAAACTCAGAAAGATAGAGATGATGCTTTATATGTTAGAGATGAAGTACTTAAAATGAATGAATCTCTAAAAACTGAGCTAGAAAGGGAAAGAGAGACTATCAGGACTTGGACTAACTCTGGCAGAACAACTCAATATTTGTTAAGTAGTGGAAATTGGAAAGAGGGCTTAGGTTATGGAGATGATAAGAATGATAAAGGAACTGTAGATATTAAGCCTATAGTTGTTAAACAAAAGCCAAAGTTAAAGCCTGTTAAGTTTGTAGCTGTAAAGTCTGAAACTGAGAAATCAAAAGTTAAAGAGGAATTAACTTCTGACAAACAAAAACAGGAAAAGACAATTAAAGTAAACGTAGGCTTAATGATAAAGAAGCAGCTTAAGCATAAGCTGAAAGATGTAAAGAATATAAACAAGGTAAAGTCTCCTAAGAAAAATAGGAATGGAAAGGAAGGTATAAATAAAAGCAATGATTATAAGCCTGTTCCTAATGCTCCTAGAAAAATATGTCATAACTGTGGAAGTTCTAACCATCTGGCTTCTTTTTGCAGGAAGAATAAGAACATAAACTCCTTACCTACAAAGAAAGGAGTTAAGAGTCAGTCTATTAGATATAAGCCACAAAATCCTTATTTTCATTGCGGTAGTTTATGGCATTCCATTTATACTTGTAAGGAATATCATAGTTTGTACTATGATTATTATCAAATAAAACCTTCTTTAAAGAAAGTTAGCATTGTTCCTTCTAGTGTAAGTTCTGATACAAAGTCTGATAGTATAAATGCTGATAAGAAAAATGTTAACATAAACTCTGATGCTAAATCCGCTGCAAATGTTAACAAACTTAATAAGGCCACAGGATCCAAGCAAGTCTGGGGCCTTAAAACTAATCATTAGTGGTCTTTGTGATTGCAGGGCAACAGGAAAAACATCCTAGTTCTGGACAGTGGATGTTCAGGACATATGACTAGAAATAAAGCCATGCTATCAGACTTTGTGGAGAAGGCTGGCCCAAGTGTTTCTTATGGAGATGGCAACATTAGAAAAATATTGGGATATGGCAATATCAATCTTGGGAATGTCATCATTAAAGAAGTAGCTCTGGTCTCAGGACTTAAACATAATCTGCTATGTGATAGTCAAATCTGTGATAGAGGTTATCATGTGAATTTCTTTGAAGAACACTGTGAAATTGAAAGCAAATCTACAGGCAAAGTTGTTCTAAAAGGATACAGGCATGGTAACAATTATGAAGCCAAGCTTTCAACAAGTACTGATGGGTCTGCAATCTGTCTGATGAGTAGAGCATCAATTGAAGAAAGCTGGAATTGACACAAGAAACTCTCTCATTTAAATTTCAACAATATAAATGAACTGGTCAAGAAAGATCTTGTGAGAAGACTGCCAAAATCAGTATTTGCTCCTGATGGCCTTTGTGATTCATGTCAGAAGGCTAAACAAAGAAAATCTTCATTCAAGAGCAAGACTGAATCATCAATTCTTGAGCCTTATCACCTACTTCATGTAGATCTATTTGGTCCTGTGAATGTCATGTTTATTGCAAAGAAGAAATATGCTATGTTCATAGTGGATGAGTTCACCAGATACATATGGGTGTATTTCTTGCACATAAAAAGTGAAACTGCATCTATCTTGATTGATCATGTCAAGCAACTGGATAAATTGGTCAAAGATTCTGTGAAGATCATAAGAAGTGATAATGGCACTGAGTTCAAGAATTTGACAATGGAAGAGTTCTGCAAAGACCATGGAATCAAGCATGAATTTTCTGGTCCTGGAACTCCACATCAAAATGGAGTTGTTGAAAGAAAGAATAGAACTCTTATTGAAGTTGCACGAACTATGCTTGATGAAGCAAAGCTACCAACCTATTTTTGGGCTGAAGCTGTGCAGACTGCTTGTTTTACTCAGAATGCAACACTCATTAACAAGCATGGAAAGACACCATAAGAGATGGTGAAGAAAAAGAAGCCAAATCTGAAGTATTTTCATGTATTTGAATGCAAGTGTTTTGTTCTAAGATTCATCCTGAAAAACTATCCAAATTTGACTTAAAAGCTGATGAAGGAATTTTTGTTGGATATCCACTTTCCACAAAAGCCTTCAGAGTCTACAATTTAAGAACAAGAGTTGTCATGGAATCTATCAATGTCTCCTTTGATGATAAGAAGATTACTGGACTTGAAGATTTCAATGATCATGATCCGCTGAGATTTGAAAATGAAGACTTAAATTCTGATACTGAAAATCCTGACAGTCTAAATCCTGATACTGCAAACTCTGATGGATTAAATTCTGATGTTATTGAAACTATGGTGACTACGTCTAGGGAAGATGCACCTGTGCAGGGGGAGCATACTGAAGATACAACCACATCTCAAGACGCATCAAAACATACAACTGGCTCTTCAAGTTCTGATTCATCAAGTTCTGATAAGCTAAGTTCTGATAGTTCTGAAAACTTAAATCCTGAAGGATCCAACTCAGAGAGCATAGTTTCCAAGGGAGCATCAGAAAATTTTGATGAAGATAGCATGGATCATGGGGGAGCATCCAGTTCTAGAGAAAACCTTCCATCTGTAAGGAAGTGGACTAAATTACATACACCTGACTTAATTATTGGAAATCCTGATGCAGGTGTCAGAACTAGAACAGCTACTTCAAGTGAATGTCTCTATAATTCTTTTCTTTCTCAGACTGAACCAAAGAAAGTGCAAGAAGCTCTTCAAGATGCTGATTGGGTACAAGCAATGCAGGAAGAGTTAAATGAATTTGAAAGAAACAAAGTCTGGACCCTAGTGCCAAGACCAAAGAACAGATCTGTTGTTGGTACAAAGTGGATGTTCAGAAATAAACCTGATAGTGTTGGCATAATTACAAGGAATAAAGTAAGGATGGTTATAAAAGGATATTCTCAACATGAGGGAATTGATTATGATGAAACATTTGCACCAGTTGCTAGACTAGAAGCCATAAGGATATTTTTGGCTTATAATGCTCACAAAAAGTTTACTGTCTTTTAAATGGATGTGAAAAGTTCTTTTCTTAATGGAGAAGTGGAAGAAGAAGTATATGTTGAACAACCTCCAGGCTTTGTAGATCCCAAATATCCAAATCATGTCTACAGGCTTGATAAAGCATTTTATGGCCTTAAGCAAGCTCCAAGAGCATGGTATGAGACTTTAGCTCAGTTTCTTCTGGAAAGTGGATTTAACAGAGGAACTATAGACAAAACACTGTTCTACCTCAACCATGGAAAGGACTTACTTTTGGTTCAGATATATGTTGATGATATCATCTTTGGTTCTACAAATGACAGACTTTGCAAGAAGTTTGCCAAATTGATGCAATCAAGATATCAAATGAGTATGATGGGGGAACTTAGCTATTTTTTGGGCCTTCAAGTCAAGCAGAATGACGAAGGCACTTTTATTTTTCAAACCAAGTACACCAGAAATATGCTGAAGAAATTTGGAATGCAAGATTGTTCAAGTACATCCACTCCATGGCCACTATAACAAAATTGGATAAGGATACTGGTAAATCAGTAGATATTACTGATTACAGAGGTATGATTGGCTCTCTACTCTATCTAACTTCTAGTAGACCTGATATCATGTATGCTACCTGTCTTTGTGCAAGATTTCAAGCAGATCCAAGAGAACCTCACTTAACAGCTGTGAAAAGAATTTTCAAGTATCTTAAGGGAACAACTGATCTGGGATTGTGGTATCCTAGAGAATCAGACTTTAAACTAATAGGTTACTCAGATGCAGATTTTGCAGGTTGCAAAATTGACAGGAAAAGCACAAGTGGAAGCTGCCAATTTCTTAGAGGCAGATTGGTTTCTTGGTTTAGCAAGAAATAAAAGTCAATTTCCACATTAACTGCAGAAGCAGAGTACATTGTTGCAGGAAGCTGTTGTACACAGATTCTTTGGATGAAGAATTAGTTACTGGATTATGGGTTAACATATTTTAAAATCCCTATTTACTGTGATAATCAAAGTGCTATTGCTATGACAGGTAATCCAGTTCAACACTCATTGACAAAGCACATCAGCATAAGGTACCACTTCATAAGGGAATATGTGGATGAAGGTACAGTGGAATTGCACTTTGTTCCAACAGATCAACAACTAGCAGATATCTTCACCAAACCACTGTGTGAAGCTACTTTTACAAGATTGGTAAATGAACTTGGAATGGTTTCAGGTTCTTTCTCTTAATCTGCTTAGCTTTTGTTTTGATGCATCAGACTTTATAATCAGTATTTACAGATATTATTATCTTTGTGTATTATGTGCCTAATTGAAAATTGCTTAAGTACTGATTATTGTCTGATGTGAATTTCTAAACTCTGATAGTGATATGAATATTTTTGTGATTATTCAATCTAATGAGGATAACTATGCTAGATGATGACCTAGTAGTCTTTAATATACTAACAAATCCCATGTTTGAAGTAATTGTTTATGTGGAAATCTATTGACACAAGCAAATTCCGATATTGAGCTTAGTTAAGTTTACTTTGTCTATCTTATTACTAAGTCAACAACTATAATAATGCTTCTCATCTGTTAAGTTTTGATGTTAGTAAATCTGGTGAATGTACTAAGTGCTGATAAGCCTCACTTATCAAAAGAAAAGGAAAAGAAAAAGAAATAATAATAAAAAAATCAGGTACTCCTTTGAGATCTAGAGTCAAAACTGTGAAAGGGAAGACCTAAGTGCATTGCTGGTATTAAGTAATATGCATCAGAAAAGCAAAAATAAATATTTTTCTTGGTGACTTTTCACACTCTATGATTACTGGAGAAATACTCTGATAATAGCATAAATTCTGATACGCAGTCGTGACTCACTTACACTGAGAAGCCACTATAAAATGGAATTTCAAAAGATGCATAAAATGAGCACAAAACAGTTAAGGTGGACTCATGTATGAACTCATTCTAAAGTAGACTTCAGAATTATGACAGATTTTGAGCAAAGTTCTTAGTTCTGCCTTATTTCTAAGATGTACTGAAGTGAATCAGACTTTAATCTTTATCTGATATTTAGCTTACTGCACACACATACACTCCATATGAATGATGAAAATTATTATGGTGATAAATGGTATTTTATATGAACGTTTAAGTGTTAGTTACATAAATTCTGAGGACAAGTTATGATGGAAGTTCTGATGATTAAGTTCTGAAGAAATGAAATCATAATTTGTGTGAAGAATTGCAGAAATAGGCATTCATTTTTTGAGTTAAGAAATCATGTTCTGATGACTGTTAAGTTCTGATATAAGTCTAAGTTCTGATATTAAATTCTGATTCTTTACTTGACTTATTTGTGGTTAAAATCTGAAACAGTCTTATTTAAAAATCAGAATATGTTTGGGTGAGACAATAACAGTCGATATAATTTGAGTTAGTGGTACACGTCTGTGCACAGTAATTTATACTTGCTTCGTGTGCGCATTAAATCCTGTTTTAAACTTCTAATGGCTGTTTTTCTTCTCATCAGTCTAGGGAGACGAGGTAGAATTAATTTTACCTATCATTATTTAATTTTCCTTGCGTCTCTTGGCATTCTTTTGGCTATATAAACCAACACCTCAGCAAACACATCTCTCATTTCTCTCAAACTCTCAAACTCATTTCTTTTTCACTCATCACAACCATGGTTCATTACGACTTAGCTCTGAACTATGATACTTTCACTCTCACCATGAGGTGTACAGAATGGCAGCAGGAATGGCATGTCACTGCCATTCCTGATGAGATTTGGGACTCGGTTCCCCAAGAGGTCCTCACAGACCTCTTGTTCTTCTACATGGACTACCATCACCATCTTGAGCGACTGGAAGCGGAACGGCTGGAAGCTCTCCGACAGCAGGAGCGAATCATTCGTCTCGCTGTTCTTTTTATTGAGAATAGGAAGAAGAAATAATTTCTCCTACATGTTTCTCTTCACCGTCAGCTTTGTCTGGCTTCTTAGCTTAGGACAAAAGATGTTGATGTTAAGATTTGTAGCTTAGGACAATCTTGTAATTTTGTGATGTAATTTAAATTTCATGAAATGTATTTGCTCAATATATTAATGAAGTTTTATATTTATGCAAGATTTTGTCTCTGAGTCGTTCAATATTCTGATGCATTTTTAAATCCTGATTTACCCATATTCTGATGACCGTTTTAGCTCTGATACAAATCAAGTTCTGATTCTGACGTGTCAATATTTGTTTACTTGGTTTCTTTATGATCATTCTCTCATTGGTCATATTTTTACAGAATATTGGTCTCGCTGTGAAAATAATTTACTAAGTGGGAACAGTTTTAAATTTTAAAATAAAACTGAACTACCTTGATTAATGGGATTACTTGGTAAGTGAAACGGTTTTTCCTTGAAAAACTGCATGTGATAAGTAATGATTACTGAATTCCCGTACCCATTAATTATCCTTTACTGCTGCTTATCTGACAGGTGTCCTAACGGTTACTTTTTCCACCGTGTATAAGTAAAAGAGAGAAAAGATTGTAAAATCTTTTATTTACTTTCACATTTTATCTCTCTCTCTTTACTTCTATTCTCTCTCATCTACTGATGCTTTTTCATACAGACATTTTATCAAACACCTTACAGGAAACCTAATTTCTCATGGAACCTAAGGATTTGATTATAGATGGAGCCAAGTTTGTACCCAACAACTATGCTGCAATCTGGGCATTTTGATATTGGTGGTGCTACTGGTACTCCAAGCATTATTTTTGAAGTGAATGATGTTGAGCATGTGGTAACTCCTGGAGCAGTTCGTAAAGCTCTCCACTTACCAGAAGGCTGCACTTTTTCAACAGCGGAGGAACCTGTTCTGCAGCAGCTCATGGCCAATTTGGGTTATGAGAAGAGTTTGGCCAAGGTTGGACAGTTGAAAAGGGAACATATCAGGAAGGAATGGAGCTTTTTCTTCGACTGTATTACTAAGGCATTCGCCAATAAGTGTTCCCACTTTGATGCCATTCTAATTATGAGTCAACACATCGGGTATGCTATTATTCACCAAACTCATTTTGATTTTGCAAGTGCTATGCTAGGTTTTATAGGGGATGGGATGACAGAAGATAGGAATGTAGTGTACTTTGCTAGATTCTGTCAGCTTATATATAACTTCTGTTGTGCTGATGAACCCCAACCTACCACTGACTTAATTCAACCCTTTAAGCTTGCAAAATGGGCTTTTAATGACTTGGTAAATGCTGACCTTAAGAAAAAGGTGGTTAGACCCTTATAGATACCTCAGTCTGTAAAACAGATCCTGGTAAATGCTGATCCTCAAACCTACAGATTTGTTTACCCTGATGTTCAACCCACTAGCACAACCCAGTCACCACAACCACCATCAGAACATACCACATATACACCTCTACCTACTCAACCCTCTATCAGAACATATCTCAAACCTTCACAGATATCTCAACCTTCATCATCAGCACATACTGTGAGACCTTCATCTTCAAATCCCAAGAGGACAAAGACTTTACCTCAGACACAACATAAGAGAAGGAGGATTGTTCTGAGAGATGAGTCAGACAGTGAGGAACAGGTTCCTGTGTCAGAACCTGTTGTTAAAGAAGCTGAGAAGGTTTCTTCTCAGAAGGATATTGGAATTGGGGGTTCTAAGCTTCTCAAAAGGCTTAGAAGGATGTATTCTGATGAAACTCCCAAGGAATCTCCACCTTCAAAGAGATACAAGAAATATAGAGCACAATGGTACAGGGATAAGTCAGTTTCAGAGGATGAGGAAGCAGCAGCTAAGGTAGGAGATCAGGAATCTCTGATCTCAAAAGAGCCAGAATTTGCTGAAGCTACTGCATCTACACCTCCATTGTCACCAACTCAGGAAATTGTTCAAAATAAAGTATCTACACCACCTGTGTCTCCTATAAATGAACCAGTATCTACTGCAGACCCAGGCACAAGTGCTGAGATTGATATTCACAACCTAATTGTGCCTGAGGTTCTCTACTTAGAAGCTCCACCAGCTCCAATCAATCCATCAACAACACCAATTCCTAATGCTAATGAAACTCCAGAATTGTCAACAACACCTTCTCTGCATCTAGACATTGAAGATCAGACTATAGGTAAGCATCAGAATATGGCTGTTGATCAGAACTTGGAAGCAGATCAACACTTAGAGGATGAGGTTGAAGCTTACATAGCTTCTCATACTGTTCTTTTATCAGAGGATCTTGACTCTATAAGTTCTGATGCTGCAAATGCTGATGATACTGGTGATGCTGCTACAAATGCAGATGCTGATGAAGCTGGTCCTTCTAGCCAGTCACCTCTACAAGCTCCTTCAAAAGCTGAACTAGTTAAAAAGTTTGTTAGAAGAGATGCACCAGTACCTTGGAGTGAGACTCCTAGAGGAAAGGAGTGGTCTAAGGAATGGAACTCAGTCAGTTTTATTCCTTCTGAAAAGATTCTTGCTGATCACTTGGCAAAAGCTGATGAGATGCTAGTTAATGATGATTTCAAAACACAGCTGAGAGTTACTGCTTTGAGTACTAGACATCTTCAAGGTCAACACTCAACAACTCATGTCGAGGTGCATAAAATTCAAGAAGCTTTACTCAAGCAAGAAACAACTATAAAACTTGAAAAGAAAAGCTTTTTCAAACCTACCTTTGACAGAGTTGCCTACATTGAGAAAACCCAAGAGAAGCAACAATCTCAGATTGATGAAATTTTGAAAAATCAAGCTTCTCAGCAATCTCAACTCAATGAAATCCAATCCTCAATGGAATTGCTTGTCTCTCTTCATTTACCTGCTGATGCCAAAAAGGTGGAGAAAGTAATTAAGTCCAAATGCAAACCTATCAAGACACTGAAGGGAAAGGATGATGGAAAAGATTACCCGGGAGACTCTGGAATGGGTGGAGGTCATGGTCAAGGTAGAGGTCTGTTAGGTCCCAATTTGTTAGTAGAAGGGGGGTTGAATGCAAACAATACCGTTTAATCGAATAAAATGCGGAATAAAAAGGTGAAACAAAATTCAAGTTAAATAAAACTTTTATTAAACTTGAAAGGTGTTACAACAACGGTATCTGTTACAAGGGATTAATCTCAAATCAATTATTACAAATCTAGAATAAATTCGACATGAACTTTTTCTATTTTTGCAATGAAAAGATCAAATGCTAAATGTGATTTGAGATTAAGTTCTAGGGATTTTAATCCGGTAGATTGTTACACAAGAACAAGATAAATAATTCTAGTGGTTTGGATTTAACTTCACAATCTAGAATTTTGATCTTGAATAAAGCAGATGAAAAATGAAATATTGCTGCTTGTTTTCTGCTTGTTCTTGACTTGTGTGTTCTGTATGATTGATTGCTTGAATAATGTCTTCTGCTTTCTGTTGTTTAAGTAAACAAAACAATCCAGTTGAATCAGCAAGACTTTCGACAAGACAATCAAATGAACTGGCATGACAATCCATTTGAACTGGTAGGACTTTCGGTGAGACTATCCTTTTGAACTAGCAAGACAATCCCAATAGCTAGCAAGACAATCAGAATGAACTAGCAAGACTTTCGGTATGACTATCAATTGTCATACCGATTGTCATAGTAGTTCAAATCAAATTGTCTTACTGAATTATTAATAGATTTTAATCTAATAACAATTCTAAAATTCCTTAATATTAATTATGAATTAATTAATCAATTAATTCAATTAATCAATAAATTAATCTTTGCAGATATAATTTATTTTCTTAATTACATTATTTGACTTAATTAATTAATAGAGAATTAATACTAATCTTGAGCAGCAACCATTCTTCTGAAAATCTTCTGAAAATTACTGTCAATTATGAATCAATTCTACCACTTCAATGTTGACACTCGATGTACTGTCTGGTTCATGAGTGACTAACTTCCGTGACGTTTCTTCAAGCCTTGACCTTGATACTCTTGATTTTCTTCAGACTAAATCCTTGTAATTAATTGATACCCTGACGAGATCTCTGTCACTTGATTAAATCCACAATATTGATTTATATCACTGAGGATTGATCAATTTCTTGAGCTTCTTCCAGTGAATTAAGTCTTCAAGTCTGTAGATGAATAATGTTTCTTAACCCTTTGACAGATGTTACTCTGTGAGATCTCTCTGACGATAGATCCACTATTAACTTATTACATTCTTATTTGAGTTGAGTTAAATCCTCGAATAAACAAATAGGGTATGACATATGCCTTTCAATCTCCCCCTATTTGCTTGTTAGACAATAACAACAAATACCTAGAGGATAACTCAACTAACAAATAAGAAAAAGATATAAACAGTAATGCAAAGTAAATAGCAGAAAAGTTCTGGATTATATTTAATATTTTCCAGATTCCATAAGAAATTTACAAGTGAATACAAGATAGATGTTCCTCTAGCCTGAACATATAACTACATTAGTCTATCTTGATTCATAAAGCTCTAATCATATTACATTGAGTTTTGAGCTAATTGACTTCAGTTGTCTTCTCTTCTGACTTCACCTTCTTCTAAATCTTGAGGCAACTCCTTGTCAAAGACACGATCCTTTTCTGAAGTGAAGCTTGCTGGTCTGACTGGTTGAACTCCAACCGACTTCAGCTTATTCTTGAACTGATTGTACCTTTTAATATTCTTTTCACAATAAACTTGAATCAAATCAGCAGCTTGAGTCTTCAACATGGATGAGTATCCAGCAGTTCTTAAATGATGTTCCATCCAGACCAGATGCTTAGCTGAGTAGTCTTTAAGAGATTGTACATCTAGCTGACAGATTTGAAGACAATCAGACTTAAAGAATCTCACCTGATGAGGATTGTTGACCACTTGAGGACTAGCCCTGCTGGCAAACACTTTAAGCCTTTCTCGAAGAACTTCATTCAATTCTGAGCTTCTTTTTACTTTGTTGAGAAGAACCCAAATCTCTGACAAAGAATGATTCTCAAACAGATGAAGTAACACCTTGAAAGATCCTTCACTCTGACAATATACAAAAATGCTCATCTCATTTAGGGATCTGTCAAAAGCAGCTGTGATCCTTGAGACTTCAGTCTTGATAGCATTCATGTACATGTCATTGTTAGGATTTGAGATTTCTAGCTTGTCAAGAAGATGTAGAAACTGCCTATCATTGTTAGTGCTCAGCTGAGGCATATCAAGTACTCTCCTAGCTTCATCCCATTTTTCACCAATCTTCAGTCTGACATCTCTTCTCCTTTCTTGAGCCTTAATGTCATGAAGACGTTGCTTTTGAAGAGTTTCTGTTCTTTGTATGTCTTTCCTCATGTCAATGATCTGGGAGACCTTTTTGAGTTCAACTTCTTTTCTTTTCATCTCTGACTGCTGCTGTTGAAACTCTTTCTCAAAGATAGGATCCACTGCAGCTTCCTCTTCCCATTCTCCAAAATCACTTACCTCTTCAGCTTCAAATACACCATCTTTATCTTCCAAGACTGGTTCAGTGGGAATGTCAAAAATATCAAAGTCATCCTGTTCTCCACTGTAGTAGACATCATTAGCCTTTTATTTGTCTCCAGCAGAGGTATCTTTTTCTTTTCCCTTTCCACTACTCCCTTTGTTCTCCCCCTTAGTTGAGGGATCCTCTACTGACTTTCCTTTAGAACCTCCATGTCCTCCATCACCTCCAGAGCCTGAGCCTCTACCAGACGGCCCTTCAAAGTAGGTTCTTTGTTCTTCATTAGGGCAGTGAGAATTCTTGATCATGAAATACAAGTGTTTCATTCCTTCATTAAGATGTTCCATGCCCGTTTCTATCTTTAGAAATCTGGAGGAGTCCAGTGCATGATTCATTTCAACCAGGTCTTCAAGAGAAGTCATTCTTGTATGTAGAGAGCAGAAGTTAGAAATGTCATCAGTTGATAAAGTTGGAGTTTCCTGAATGGAATTGAGCTTTGGTATGACAGTGGTCTTGAGATCTGAGATATCATTCCTGATGAGTGCCAGCTGATTGTTGACAGAGGTGGAAGAAGAACACCGTTCAACCACTTGTGCTTTGAATGATTTAGCTTCAGCTTGGCTTTTAGCAAGTTCTTCTTTTAAAGCAGCAATTTGAGGTAACAGGTTTTCAGAGTCTGTGTCTGTGTGTGCTCTCACCTAAATTTCACTCGTGTTTGGTTCACTCACCTCACGTGCTTGTGTTTCTCTCAATATAATTGCTCGTGAGGAGTCTTCCTGTTGCTGTTCTTCTGTACCTGCAGTTAAAATCACCCTAGCCTCTTCAAGAGAGATCAGTGGTGGTGCAATGGGAATTCGCGAGTCCCGATCCTCAGTCAAACCTATCATTTCATGTGAAATAGATGTCTGAATTGCTTCAGGGATAGATTGACCGAGTTGCCCTCCACTTTCTCTAGATAAATCTGCGAGTAGAGAATCCTGTGAGGGAGCCAGAGGTGTTGGATCTGGGAGGGGAGAAAATGAATCTATTAATGGTGGCTGAGAGTCAGATTTTCCCTCAGAAGCATGTGACTGCTCTTCTGCCGTAACTATGGCAGGCACTGTAACAGACTCTATGTGCACTCCTCGCTCCGTGTCCTGAGTATCATCTACTGGTATGTATGGTTCCATTGTGAGTAATGGAATTCTGCTTGACTCAGTACAGGATGCCATGGCCCTATGGCGAATTTCAATAGATCCATCCTGTTGAGAGAATGTCTCTAGTAATTGTTCATTGGCCATTTCAAAGTCCATGTCCTGTTGGGAGGACAAGGATGGGCTTTCAGATGCCTCAGAATATGTTCTTCCTTTCTTGAGAGGAGGCAGAGCTGAGGGTTCACTCACATTTAACAATACACTACTTCCTATTAACCTTCTGGGTAACATTTTAGACAGTGGGGGAGAGGTTGAGATAGGTTGTGACTCTGTGTTTGGCTCTATGACCTGGGATTGAAGTTGTGGTTCTACAACTTCATGGTCAGTCCTATCGACCACTGGGGGTCTTTCAACAGAAGTAGGAATGGAGTGAGAGTGAGGAATTACTACCTGTAATGGAAGAGCATCTGATGTTGGAGGAGCCTGGGTGGCTTGAACCACTGGAGGTTGAGGTTGTTGTTCATGACCGGGAAGATTAAAAATAGGTAAGGGAAGATAAGTGGCCATGAAAGCAGATACAAGTACTGGAACTTGCATGAATTTGAAGGTTGTATCTTGGCGGGTATAAATCCTTTTGCTTACAGGAGGGGGTTCGGTTACTGCAGAGTTAGCAAAAAGGGCTTTATGCTCAGGTGTGAGAAGATGATCTGCTATAAGCATGAGAAAACGAGCATAGTAACACGAGACCCTATGATTTGTAGAATGATCACGTAAAGCAGTAGTGAGACGTCTCAAGAGAATGGGAAAAAGTAGTTTGCCAAAATTGATCCTTTGATTGAAAACAACCACAAGACCAATATACTGCAGAGTGGAAGTGATGTTGTGAAAGTTGGATTTAGTGCAGTTGGCAAACACTTTAGAAAGTGTATCAAAGAAAATGTCCCATTCAGACACCAAATTGGATTTTGAAAGTTTGGTTAAATTGATCACCCCCTGATAGTGAATAGCATGGAAAAAGTTTGTGATATCATTTTCAGAGGGTAAATTACAGAAATTGTCCATAGGAAAATTGAAAGCTTGATTGACGACTGTTTCATCAACCACATACTGTGTGTTTGCCACGGTGAATGAAAAAGATTTTGAATCATCGGCCACAGTAGAGGTTGTGCAAATCAGTCTAAGCAGATCGACATTTAAAATCACATTTGATTTAATAGCAGAGCTAACAATCGAATGGTCATTTAAAAATCTATTCCATGGCTTAAATTTTTTCACATCACATTTTTCTGGATTAAAATAACCAACCTGATTATGCGCGACAATTTGGAAATTGAGAGCCATTTAAAATAATAATAAGACACACACTTTCAGAATTTTAAGAATAATATTAAGAAAATTCGAATTAATTAAATTAATTTAATAATTCGAATTAAATTAATTATAATCGAAAAATTTAGACAGAAATATATCTCGTTAAAATTCTTAACTCACAAACGCAGATTTGAAAAGCCAAAAGACACAAAACAGAAATTAAAATTAAAAAAATACCCAAAATCACCAAACACAAACTGTTTTTTTTTAAAACAAAAATCCAACAGCACTTCTGTATGTATATACTTGTATGTATATATCACAGGAGTGATGATTTTTGTATGCTGAGTAAAAACTCGAGCAAGGAAGACAAGGAAGCAGTTGAGTTTGATTAGAATATGAGAGAGAGAAGAGAGAAAAAAACTGAAAGACTGTTGAAAATTTTAAAAAAAAACTATAGAACTGAACTGATGAAAATTAAAACACACACAAAAACGATTAAGTAGTATAACTGGTATGACAATCGGATTGTCATACCGATTGTCATACCGATTGTCCTACCAGCTTAAAGACAGAAAAAAAATAATTGAAATAAAATTAATAAACACTAAATATATATAACTGGTATGACAATCTGATAGTCATACCGATTGTCATACCAGTATAAAATAAAAGAAAAATATATATATATATATATAAGTTTTATAACTGGCAAGACAATTGATAGTCATACCGATTGTCTTGCCAGTATAAAACTATACTGATAACCAAAATAACACAATTATATACTGAAATGACTTTCAGCAAGACAATTTCAATTGTCTTGCCGATTGTCATTCTGGAAATAAAACAATTATAAACAGAATTGGTATTAACATATTTATATATATATGTACCGAAATGATTTTCAGCAAGACAATTTTAATTGTCTTGCCGATTGTCATTCCAGTAGAAAGACAATTACATACTTACAGAAAATATTTATAAAAACAAAGACAATATTTCAGAATTAATTATTTTTATTCCAAAAATAGATTTCTATTGAATTTTAGCAAATAAAATTCATAGAAAAATATTTTTAGAGAAAATAAAATATTCTGAGATATTTGAAGTTAACAAGTAGAGTAAATAAAACAGATAAGATAATAAAAATTCATAGAAATAAGCAAAAACTTTTGGAAAATGATAAAGTAAATTTGCAAATGAATTTTTCATTTATGAAAAATTCATTTGTAAATTCACTCAAGAACAGATTTCAGATATTCACAAGTTTAATCACTAAAGCTATTCAACATACCCAATTTACCAACTAATTTGGTAAATGTGGATTCATCAAGAGGTTTAGTGAAAATATCTGCTATTTGTTCTTCTGTTGGAACAAAAAATAGTTCAACAGTACCATTCATGACGTGCTCTCTAATAAAATGATACATGATGTCAATGTGCTTTGTCCTCGAGTGCTGCACAGGGTTGTTGGTGATGACTATTGCACTTGTATTGTCACATAAAATAGGAATTTTGTTCAATACAGAGCCATAGTCTCATAACTGGTTCCTAATCCACAAGATCTGAGCACAGCAGCTTCCAGCAGCAATATATTCAGCCTCGGCCGTTGAGTTGGAAACTATTTGTTGTTTCTTGCTGTACCACGAGACTAGTCTGCTACCTAGAAATTGACAACTCCCTGAGGTTCTTTTCCTATCAACAACACTTCCTGCATAATCTGAATATGTATATCCAACAAGGTTAAAACCAGATTCTTTAGGGTACCAAATACCTAGATTTGGTGTTCCCTTAAGATATCTTAAGATTCGTTTAACAACAACGAGATGAATATCTCTAGGATCCGCTTGGAACCTTACACATAAGCATGTAGCATACATAATATCTGGTCTACTTGCAGTAAGATAGAGTAACGAGCCAATCATACCTCTGTAGCTTGTGACATCTACCTTAATGGAGTTTTCACATGGTCCAAGCTTGACAGCTGTAGTTGATGGAGTCCTTGCTGATGCAGAATCCTCTAGATTGTACTTTTTGAGGAGTTCCTTGAGATACTTGGATTGAAAAATAAATGTTCCATCTAACCTTTGATTTACTTGTAATCCAAGAAAGAACTTCAGCTCTCCCATCATGCTCATTTCAAACTTGCTGTGCATTAACTTAGCAAATCTCTTACAGAGATTATCATTAGTATACCTAAATATTATATCATCCACATAGACTTGGACTAATATAGTATCATTCTTATGTTTTTTAGAAAAGAGAGTTTTGTCTATGACACCTCTAATAAAGCTATTTTCAATAAGAAATTCAGAGAGAGTGTCATACCATTTTCTCGGAGACTGTTTGAGCCCATAGATAGCCTTGAAAAGAAAGAAGACAAAATCCAAATGATCTGGATCTTCAAAACCAGGAGGTTGCTCTAAATATACCTCTTCATCCAGCTTTCCATTCAGAAAGGCGCTCTTGACATCCATTTGATAAACTTTAAAGTTAGAGAATGCTGCAAATGCCAAAAATATCCTGATGGCCTCTAGTCTAGCCACTGGAGCATAGGTTTCATCATAATCAATGCCTTCAGCTTGAGAATACCCTTTAGCTACCAGTCTTGCTTTGTTTCTTGTAACCACACCATCTTCATGTAGTTTATTCCTGAATACCCACCTAGTACCAACAGCTTTCTTGTGTGTAGGTCTAGGTACCAGTTTCCAGACTTGTTGACTTTCAAACTGATTGAGTTCATCTTGCATAGCAATCACCCAATCTGGATCAGTCAGTGCTTCCTCAATCTTCTTAGGTTCCATCTCAGAAAGAAATCCTGAGAACAGACACTCATTTTGAGTAGCACGTCTAGTTCTGACTCCAACATCTGGATCACCAATAATCAACTCAAAAGGATGAGCTTTATTCCAGACAGTCTGTCTTGGAAGATTTGATCTTGATGATTCGCCTTGAAATTCATTGGGATGTTGTGTCCTACTAGATGATCCTTCAGCATCTCCCCCTGAGTTGTTGCCATGTTGACTTGAAGATTCTCCGTCAGTAGCAGTGGTATCTCCATTGTTGCCAAATTTTTCATCACTATTACCTTGAGTATCATCATGATTAACAGGTTCTTCACCAGCAACAACCTCAGGTTCTTGACCATGTTCTGATTCTGAATCTGACATATCATCAAACTTCAGTTTCTCAGAAGGATCTTCAGTTTGGATACTAGGGAGTTTAGTGTCATCAAACGTAACATTGACACTTTCAGTTACTTTGTGTTGATCAATGATATACACTCTGTATGATCTTCTTCCATATCCAAAAAAAATACCCTCATATGCCTTTGCCTCGAATTTACCACGACGATCATCTCCATCCTTGAGCACGAAGCATCTGGCACCAAATACATGAAAGTATTTGATAGAAGGTTTCTGTTCATTCAAAATCTCATAAGGAGTTTTCATAAAGTCTTTGTTGATTAGAGTTCGATTCTGAGTATAACATGCAGTATTGATAGCTTCAGCCCAAAAGTACATTGGAAGACCTGATTCACTTAGCATCATTCTTGCAGCTTCAATCAATGTACGATTCTTCCTTTCTACCACTCCATTTTGCTGAGGGGATCTAGGAGCTGAAAATTGTCTGGTAATCCCTTTGTCTGTACAGAATCCATTGAGAAGTGAATTCTTGAATTCTGTTCCATTATCTGACCTTATTGCTCTAACAGGGACATTAGAATCTAACTTAATCATCTTGATATGATCAATCACAACTTGTGGTGTTTCATCCTTAGAGTGAAGAAATAAAACCCCCATATACTTGGAATAGTCATCAACTATCACAAGACAGTAACACTTCTTTGACATCGAAAGGACATTAACTGGTCCAAATAAATCCATGTGCAATAATTGTAGAACACCAGTTATGGAAGATGTGTCAGTGCCTCTGTGACTTGCTTTCTTTGACTTTCCTTTCTGGCAAGCCTCACATAGTCCTTCTGGGGAGAATTCCAGCTGAGGCAGACCTCTGACCAATTCTCTTTTGACAAGAGAATTCATTGTTTTGAAATTGAGATGAGAAAGTCTCTTGTGCCATAGCCAACTCTCATCTGACGATGCCTTTGCATAGAAACAATTGACTTCAGGATTGCTTCCAGAGTTCATGTCAGCTACGAACAGATTTCCTTTCCGGATTCCCATCAAGGAGGGTTTTTCACTTTTCTTGTGCAGAATCTGACACTTCAGTTTGTCGAATAAAACATTGTAGACGTTGTCACAAAACTGACTAATGCTAAGCAGATTGTGTTCAAGTCCTTGCACAACATACACATTTTCAATGACAACATTTCCAGCTAGTAAACAGCCATATCCCTCCGTTAAACCTTTGCTGTTATCTCCAAAGGTAACCACTGGGCCAGCTTTCTCAACCACATTTGATAGCAGGGCTCTATCTCCGGTCATATGTCTTGATGATCCGCTGTCAAGAATCCACACTACCGGTTGTACCTATTTAATGCCCTGCAATACAAATGGATTAGACCTTCTTCGGAACCCAAGCTTGGCTGGGTCTGGCATATTTGTAAAATTGGCCTTTATTAGGCAAAACAACATTCTTAATTTTAATATTCTCAACTTTCTCAATGACTGGACATTTGACCTTGTGAACAGTCTTGACAAATTTCTTTTTAGGCTTAGGCACAAATGTCTCCTTTCTAGCTTTAGGAGGACTAGCAATCTTAGACCTATCATGCTTTCTATTATTCACATGCTGACGAGGAGTAGTCTTATCATTAGAAACATGCTTACCATTAAAATAAGCATACATCAGATTAAAAGCACAAGACATACAATCAGGAACACCACATGCTTTATGAGAGGGATTAACAATAGGCAACTTATGCATGGTAGACATGGCATTTGTGTTATCCAACTCATGTGTGTCTGAGTTAGTCTCAGTTGCTTTCACAACCTTGACTGGAACTTTTGACACACTTGACTTGGAGACAGCTTTCTCATTAGCATTATCTTCAGCACGGATTTCTTCTTGAATAATAAATGAGGTCTCATCAAATGGTTCAGCAATTGATTCTTTATAGAGGGGTTCATCAACACCCTTAAGCACATGTGGTACTTCCCTGCCTTTAGCACAGACATGAGGAGGGGAGTTTATGCCTAATTTTCCAATAGCAGCATTATAATCATAACCTATTCCAGATGTTTGATTAACAGCTTGCTTATTGTAAAACTCTTTGGACTTCGAACAAGAATTAAAGTAAGCTTTAACCTTATCCTCAAGACCGGTGATCTTGTCTTTGAGAATAGTTTCAAGTTGTCTATAACAGTCAACTCTATTCTCTAGAAAAGATACTTGTTCTTTTAATTTATCTTGATTAATGTGCACAAGTCTTAATTCATTGACCTCTTTCTCAAGGTCTTTGATTTGTTGATTTAACAATTCATTATCACGACGAGCACAATCTAAGGAACCTCCTAGATGATAAACTAATTCAGCATCAGTAAATTTTACCTCTTTTCTTGACGATGAGGTGTTTGTATCACTAGCCATGAGAGCAAGATTCCCAACTTCTTCATCTTCACTATCAGTATCATCCCAGGTTCTTCCCTTTGCCAGGTAAGCCCTTTTAGATTTACTCTTCTGATTAGAATCGTAAGAGTTCTTTCTAACTCGTTTTGGCTTCCTGCATTCTATGGCAAAGTGTCCCAACTCATTGCATTTGAAGCATCGAATGGTGCTTCGATCAACCATCCCTGTTTTATACCCACCACTGCTGGTGTTAGAGGATGAAGATCCACCTTTCTGGAATCTGTTGTAGTTGGACTTGTACTTGAACTTGGGATTCCTTTTGAATCTGACATTTGAGAATCTCTTGACAATCAGGGCCATTGACTCATCCTCCAATTGCTCCAGTTCTTCCAAGGAATAAAAATCATCTCCTGATTGATTTGTAGTAGGAGGATCAAATTCTGCTACTATCACATTTTCTTCAACCTTGGAAGACTGTACCATTCTTTCTGACTGTTGAGATTGTTGTTGATATTGTGGTTGTTGTTGTTGTTCATCAGCTACTAGAGCAGTAGATGTGCTGACCACTCTTCCTTTCCCGTAAACTTCCTTCTGCTGAATTTGCTCCAACTCATAAGTCTTTAACACACCATAGAGCCTTTCCAAAGAAATCTCACTCAGATCTTTTGCTTCTCTTATGGCAGTGATTCTATGTTCGAGATGAGTTGGCAGTGTTAGAAGGAACTTTTTGTTGACCTCCCTGATGGAATAGTATTTACCATTAATGTTCAGGTTGTTGATCAGTGCATTGTACCTCTCAAACACTTCAGTGATTCCTTCTCCTGGATTGGATTTAAAGTATTCATACTCAGAGGTTAGGATTTCTAATTTGTTCTCCCTAACTTCCTATGTGCCTTCATTAATAACCTCAATAGTTTCCCAGATATGTTTGGAATCTTTACAATTCATCACATGTCTATTCATCAAGGGATCAAGGGAATCTACTAAAATTAATTGAAGGCTAGCATCCAGGGAGGCTTCTTCTATTTCAGCAGGAGAGAAATCCTCAGGATCTTTTACATAAGTTCTAGCTTTGGTGATCACCACATCATTTTCTATTACCTCTGGTTCAATAACCATTGGAATTTTTGGACCCTTCTTTAACACTTCCAGATATTTGGGATTAGCAACTTGTAAAAACAATAGCATCTTCTTCTTCCACATGATATAATTTTCTTTATCGAATAGTGGAATTTTAACGGTTCCAACTTTTTGTGTAGTCATTATGAATTTTTGAGTGAATAAAAAATTCAAGGAGTGAAAGAAACACAAAAGTCTAGGATCTTGATTTGTACGTTAATCAGAAGGCTCTGATACCAATTGTTAGGTCCCAATTTGTTTGTAGAAGGGGGGTTGAATGCAAACAATACCGTTTAATCGAATAAAATGCGGAATAAAAAGGTGAAACAAAATTCAAGTTAAATAAAACTTTTATTAAACTTGAAAGGTGTTACAACAACGGTATATGTTACAAGGGATTAATCTCAAATCAATTATTACAAATCTAGAATAAATTCGACATGAACTTTTTCTATTTTTGCAATGAAAAGATCAAATGCTAAATGCGATTTGAGATTAAGTTCTAGGGATTTTAATCCGCTAGATTGTTACACAAGAACAAGATAAATAATTCTAGTGGTTTGGATTTAACTTTACAATCTAGAATTTTGATCTTGAATGAAGTAGATGAAAAATGAAATATTGCTGCTTGTTTTTCTTTTCTGCTTGTTCTTGACTTGTGTGTTCTGTATGATTGATTGCTTGAATAATGTCTTCTGCTTTCTGTTGTTTAAGTAAACAAAACAATCCAGTTGAATCAACAAGATTTTCGGCAAGACAATCAAATGAACTGGCATGACAATCCATTTGAACTGGTAGGACTTTCGGTGAGACTATCCTTTTGAACTAGCAAGACAATCAGAATGAATTAGCAAGACTTTCGGTATGACTATCAATTGTCATACCGATTGTCATAGTAGTTCAAATCAAATTGTCTTACTGAATTATTAATAGATTTTAATATAATAACAATTCTGAAAATCCTTAATATTAATTCTGAATTAATTAATCAATTAATTCAATTAATCAATAAATTAATCTTTGCATATATAATTTATTTTCTTAATTAAATTATTTGACTTAATTAATTAATAGAGAATTAATACTAATCTTGAGCAGCAACCATTCTTCTGAAAATCTTCTGAAAATTACTGTCAATTATGAATCAATTCCACCACTTCAATGTTGACACTCGATGTACTGTCTGGTTCATGAGTGACTAACTTCCATGACGTTTCTTCAAGCCTTGACCTTGATTTTCTTCAGACTAAATCCTTGTAATTAATTGATACCCTGACGAGATCTCTGTCACTTGATTAAATCCACAATCTTGATTTATATCACTGAGGCTTGATCAATTTCTTGAGCTTCTTCCAGTGAATTAAGTCTTCAAGTCTGTAGATGAATAATGTTTCTTAACCCTTTGACAGATGTTATTCTGTGAGATCTCTCTGACGATAGATCCACTATTTACTTATTACATTCTTATTTGAGTTGAGTTAAATCCTCGAATAAACAAATAGGCTATGACATATGCCTTTCAAGGTCTCTCATCAAGAAGAGCTGGAACTACAAGTCATAGAACAAGTTCTGATACTGGGAGAAGAATAACTTCTGATACTGGTAAAAAGGATAAGTTCTGATGAACTTTTGGATCTTGATGAAGAAATTTCAAGACAATTATTTCTGAAAGAAAATCCAGGAATGGACTTTGAAAGTCTAATGAAAGAAGAAGCTAGACTTAAGTCAGAAAAAGTCAACTCCAAATCTGAAGCTTCTGTTAGTAAAAAGAAACTTCCTATGGCTAAAGGCATTGTGATAAAAGAAAGGGCAAATCCTGTGGCAACCCAGGCCAAATCACAATTGCAGATAGATCCAAGGTCCAAGGGCAAAGAAAAAGATGGTGAACCTATAAAGGTTTATGTGCCTCCTATGGATGAAGAAATTTCTATTGAAGATACTGATCTTACTCTGACTTCAAGGAAGATTTCTAAGACAACCTCTGACATGGCTCAAGTTGTTCAGAGTCAAGATATAGTTAGTTCTGATATAACAATGAAGCAAGCAACCTCTGACATGGCTCAAGTTGACTTGATATCAGAAGATAAATCAAAGGAAACCTCTGACATTGCTCATGTTAAATCCTCAAGGTTACTCCTACCAGGGTTCACTAAAGCCAAACAGACTCAACCTTTGAAGACTGCAGCAAGTGGTTTTGAAGCAAGAGTGGTTACTGGAAAGGAAGCAAGAGATAAATCTGGATTGGGTATTGCTGATGAAAGAAGAGTGCAGAACACAACTAATGATCCAACTTCCTTAAGTGAACCAGGTGTTGGAGCAACTCCTGAAAGATTGAATCAACTAGAATCTGTATAGATGGTCTATCATACCTTCTTGAAAGAACACATCTTGTTATATTACATGATAGATGGTAGGGTTTACCATATAAGGGAAAATGCTATACCACTGAAGTATTTTGAAGAACTAGAACATGTTTTATTCTTACTTCAAGTGAATGACAGAATAACAGAAAGTGCTGTAAACTATTTAAAGACTCAAATTCAGAGACAAAAAATGCTTTATTCTGTAAAGTCTGACAGTACATACTGTCCAAAGTACAGAGATCACAAGGGTGATATTGTTGATATGAAGCCTAATACTGCACAGATCAGAACATATCTTGGTATTAAGGGACTTGAATTCAATCTAGAGTCTGACAAAGCCTATGTCATAAGACTAGATCAGGAGTTGAGAAAAGCAAAAATTAATGATCTCAGATATGCTATCTTCCAAACTGGTGAAGATACTGTAGAACTCAAAGATGCTAAAAGGAGGATGATTGATGAACTCAGATATGCTGAGAGATGTTTGTTAAAGAACTATCTCAGAACAACTCCTGACATCAAAGAGATCAGAAAGTGAAGCCAAGGCAAGATCTACAACTGCTCAAATTCTGATATGTATACATACTGAAGTTGTTATCAGAAGTTAAAGTTGGTAAAGCTTTAAGGACTGTAAGTTGTAGTTATTTAGTCAATTTCTCATGAATTTGTACTTAATGTTTTTGACATTATCAAATCCTGTTAAACTTGTATATTATGCTAATTTACAAGTTGGGGGAGATTGTTAGATATATTGATAATGTCATGTCTAATATGATTTATGTTTAGTTTTCAGATCTTACTTAAACAGGACAAATCAGTACTTAACTGAAATCAGCACTTATACTGAAGTCAGAACTTAAGTGATCAGTACTTAAGGTTCAGGAGATATTTATCAGGAGATAATATCAGGACTTAAAGGAAACTTTCAGATAAGGAAGGCGGCTGATTGAAAGGAAAGAAGATCAAGACAAACGTAAGAAGAGATATGCATGAAGAAGGAATTCTGTGAAGAATGGAATACTTGGAAGAAAAGATAACTGATTGATATATTTTAGGAAGCAGAATTATATTCCATATCAATTAGCGATTATCTTGTAACTGTGTGATATATAAACACAGACATAGGGTTTACACTATAAGTGTTATCATTATCGAGAATATTATTCATTGTAACCCTAGTAGCTCTCGTGATATTTGTTCATCACTGAGAGAGGACAGTTCCATATTGTAACAGATTTTATTGCATTGAATAAAGTCTGTTTTCTGTTACTTGTATTATTTGAATTCGATTTGATTGTGCTATACACTGTATTCAACCCCCTTCTACAGTGTGTGTGACCTAACATGAAGAAAAAAGGAGAAAAGGGAAAAAATGGAAGAAATATAATGTCACTAAGCAACTTGAAGAAAAAGCCAAAAGAAAGAGTTGGTGGAAATCAAGGGTCAAGATCAACAAAACATACCTCTCACTTGGATGGCCAAGATTCACCCAACTCTACCCTAAACCCTACTTTTTAGCTATAAATACCCCCCTTCCCCCTTGTATTCATCACCTTTGTTTTATCTCAGTTTATCCTAAATTTAGTAGTAGCCTCTCTTTTAAATTTTTAGATCTAGTTTTCATTTCATTTGTAGTAGCTCATAATTTTTGTAAACACTGTTTAATAAATCAATTCAAGCTTTCATCTTTTTTTTATTTACATCTTATTCTTCAATTTATATTTTGGCTATGAAATCTTTCGCTAACTACAAGAAAATGAATATTACCTGTGTATTGAAAGGAGCCTTTAAGACTTACTTTTAATTTGGATTTAGTGCTAAAAATCTGTTCACTCATTTGTTTATCTTTCGGCTACATTTTCCGGCAAAGGCTTATTCTAACATAAAATTATAATTTGTGTTGGGGTTATCTTACTCTTTCAGTGTTATTCTAGCTTTATAGTCTATTTCATTTTTAGATCTACTTGAGGCTTGCTTTGGCTTAAATCCATATTTCTGTTCGGGGCGCTGCTTTCTGTTGCTCAACATTTTCAATTACCCAAGGCTTTCTTTTATTTATAGCTACTTTATTTTTTAGTTACTGGCAACATTTGCTGTTAATAATTATTATGATAGAATACCACCTATTTACTCATTTGTCTCCTAACCTGTTATTTTATTAGATTTTAGTTTATACTTTAATCAATTAGCTTTGTCTTCTTGTTAAATCATTTTTAATATTTTTTTAAGTTTGTTTTTTTTTCTCCTTTCCTGACGTAACAATTGTCAAATAAATGGTGTAGTTTGTGTGTTGGTTATTTTATCATTTTTATTTTTTGTGTTAACTTAAAGTCTACTAACCACTTCCATGTTGCTTGCTATATTCTAGGCCCAAATCATTTCAAGACTGTTTTAATTCTAGGCCCGAGTTAAAAATTAATGACTGATTTATTTTGTGGCCTATTCTCTAACTTTGGCCCATGTATTAGTTGCTTTATTTTAGCTAGTCTGTAGTGATAAAATAGTAATTATTAGTGATAGTTGTTTACTTTTAATTAATCTTTGTGTAATCCCATTACATGGTAGTTAATTAATACTTAGTTATCTTAATTAGCATAATTAGTAGTCATTAATTTTTGCAAATTTTCATCACATCTATCTTGCCCGATTGTAGCCCATTTGCATGTTCATTAATCTTTTTAGTTAAAGCCCATGTTTTGTCTTTATAGTCCATTTCATTTTATGGCCCAAACTAGCTTTTATTGCTTGCCTACGTAACTTGCATCTTAAAATATCAACATAAACTAATAGTATTTAATACGGTCATTATTATTAGTTAGTCATTACAATAATCATTAGTCTGTCCCATTTAATACTTGTATTTAGTTTAATCTTCTTATTTTAAGTTTATTTTTAATTTGCATCTCATGTTCATTTTAATTTTTAGGTTAACTTACTTAAATATAACTTTTTCTCAAAATTTAATTGGTCTAGTTCGCCTAAATTAAATATTAAGGAGTTGCGAAAAATATCTAGTCCTTGTGGAATGAATCTCAAGTATTAAAACGAAAATTGTGCACTTGCAATTTAAAATGTATAATTTTGGCACATCAATGGTCCAAGGTTTCAATTTTTTGAACCACTGTATTATTTTGCTCTCAATATTCAATGCATGATAAGATCTTAGTGTTTAAATGTTTAACACTCGCACAGGAATGATAACATCACACATAATAAATGCTGAACTAGTTCATTAGAATATTTTTCTGGCAACTAGGACTAATGTTTAACTTGTGCATGTTAATTTAGATGATCTTAAATATGTGTCTGAATATTTGTTGAACATGATTTATTGCTTTAGTGAGATATATATTTTCCAGCATATAAGACTTTTGTTTATGCTTATCTCATGTATCCTATCATAATGTGATTTATTCATTTGATCTGAATTGTTTGTTAAGATGTATTAATATATAATTGGATTGAGACAACTAGATGAAATACATTAACAGGATTGACTAGATAGAATTAGTGATTTATTTGTTAATTCTGTTTATTCCATATCATGCCTTTCTTGCTTAATTCTTATGAATTATATTTATGAATGAATGCCACGTATTCTTAATGCAATGCTTATTTATTTCAGTTCCATGAATGCATCTCTTAGTACTTGCATTAATTATAGAAAAAGCATGTTTAAGAATTACAATAGGGAAAAGACTGCTAGTCCTCCTTATGTAAGGTTGGAATCATCTTTCTCCAAGCCTAGAGACAAATTTATCAATGGTATTGAAATGGAGAAAATGGTCAGTCAAAGATGAGAATTAGCATGATAAAGTTGCAGCTGTTGTTATCTATGTTTATAGTAAAACCTATAATCCATCGGGACCCAAACTGATAAGTTGGGTACCAAGAACTTTTAATCCATTTGTGAGTGCAGGACATAACAGGTTTATTGATTTATATGTATTCTTGGTAATTCATACTCAAGGCATATAATCAAATAAAAATCCTCATAATCAAATGTGATTGACAAAAGTTATTCCGTCAATAATCTTTGGAAATGACAGCAAAGGTTTTCATTACGGGACAAAATATGCAGAAAAAGGAATATCATCATGGATTCAACAATTTTTATCACTGATAACAACTAATCATTGGAGTCACTGATAACAATTGAACCATCTTTCTTGCTGAAGAATCAAAGCACAAATCCTCTTATCAGACAGTTATGCATCAAAAGACAAAATGTCAATTTAGTGAAGGATTAGTGTCTCATCTGAAGCAGGAAGGTTGAGAAGCTTGCTCTTGTTAGAGTAAGGAAAGGAAATGCTAGTGGCTAGACTAGAATCTCGGGAAAGGTGAAGTCAATGATTTCTATCGTAAAGCTTCATCTTACAAAAGTTTAGCTATATCATTAGAAGCTCTCACCCTTGAACATCAACTCAAGGGACTCTTTTGTGAAAATGGGTTAGTGAGAGGACTGCCTCATCTGGAATTCAGAAGGATGATAAATGTGAGGCATGTCAAGAAGAGAAGTGAAAGACATCATTACATCAAAGTAAAGATATATCTTAGTGATGGTGGATGACTACTCTTAATAAAAAAAAATTGTCTGTGCGTTCTCAAGACAAGACATCATAAATGGTGATTGATCATATCAGAAGATTCAGCTGGAAGCAACTATAAAAGATTTGATCTTGTGGTCAGATAATGAGACTGAATTCAAGAAGCAGTTCTGATTAATATATGTAATATCAAGAATATTTTGAGACATATTCAGCACTGGGAGCTCCGTGTCAAAATGGAGTGGTACAAGAGAAGAACCAAAACTTGATTAAAAGCAACAATGACAATGTCAAGAAAATCAAGACTTTCTAAATACCAAAGGGCTGAAGCAGTCAATACAGTTTGTCACAAGTAAGATCGAGCCTTGATCGGGATTTATACATGAAGAACACTAATGAGTTAATGGCCAACAGAAGCAAACACTGGATAACCTGAAAATGTTTGGAAAGAATATTCTACAGTAGAAAATAATGAAATATTTTTAGTTGTTTGAAGATCTTGGCATATACAGCTAAGACTTGTAAGGATATTTTCCATGGCTACTCAGTAGAGTCTACAACCTATATGGACATTTGTGGTTGATCAACAGAAGGTGATAGATAGTCTAAATGAACAGCTCAACAACTCCATGCTCCAAGCTGTTATAGGAGAAATTAATGGTATTGATGATTCATATCCAAGCAGTGGAATGGCAGTGTATTTACACATCTCATTACTTCAATGAAGCCAGTCAGCAAGGATAAGGATTTTCACGAAATCCCAGTTACAGCTTAAGGGGAGCAAAAGAAGGATCAACTAGTCAGACACAACACCTCATTGTAAATCAAGAGGACACTACAAGACCATATCTGCTGAAATAAAGGGTTTGATATTATTATTATTCCCAGAGTCTAGTTCTTAAGTGATCCAGATGGTGGACTAATGATTAGCAGGGCTACTGAGTATGAATGATTAATTCTCTAGTTTTCTATCTGAAGAAGAAACTAAGAAAGTTACAGAAGCTCTGATAGATCCAGATTGATTGGGTGATTGTAAAGCAAGATGAACTCAATCCAATCAGAAAGCAGATTATAGGGAAGCTAGTATCCAAACCAAATGATAAATTTTTAATTGGTACAAGGATAACCAGAAGTCAAAACCGGATGACAATGGCATTGTTATGAGGGACAAGGCCAAACTGGATGTTAGGTTATTATTAGGAAGCAGTATCTGAAAGAAAGCACCAGTGACGAGACTTGAGGATATTATGACATATCAGGACCTGATGCACATTCAAACTTGGAATTGGACTTTAGTAGATGTGTACAAGTGCATTCCTGGTTGGTGAGCCAAAAGAGGATGTCAATGCATAACAGTTCATGGACTTTGCAGTTGCTGATCAATTGGACTATGTATATCTCTTCTTCAAAAGCTCACTTCAGGATGGTATGAAACGGTATCTTACTCAAGAAATCGTCAAGGACATGGTATGGCACTTTAACTAAAGTTACAACTAAAAATGAACTAGTGGAGTTGTCATATTAATAACTCTCTTATCACTAGGCACAAACATAATGATATATATGTGTAGTGATATAATGATAATGTTATATGTTGGTTTACTAACAAAAACTTGTTCAAGATTATTTTCTAAGTAATTGCAAAGTAAGTATGGAGGAGCATGTTGCAGAAGTTAGATTTTTTTTGGAATTACAACAAACATGCCAAAAGAATATTTCTTTTAGAAGCTCAAGTAAACCAAAAGAATGATGGAAATACAAGTAAGTTAAGGATCTTCTGAAGATGTAAAATTTGGAAGATTCTGAACATGCCAAGACTACTTACCAACGGAAATCACTAAAGCTTGATCAGTACAACTCAGGTATAATGACAAGCTATAGAGGTATGACAAACTCACTATTTTACTCAAATATTAATAGACAACATGTATTGTTCTCAAGATGCAAAGTGAAAGGTTCTAAGTAGATTCTAGAGAATCCAATATTATAGCCATTAACAAGATTATTAGATATCTTAAGGGACTACCAAATCTTGGAGTAAAGTACCCTAAATATATTATGCTTAACATGTTTGGCTATATAGATATATATTACGCGGGTTGTAAGAAAGATAAGAGAAGCATCTCTGAAGCTGTCAACTAAAGTGACAGGAGAAGCATCTCAGGAAGCTGTCAACTACATGGAAGAAGATGGATTTCTTATTGTGATGAGAAATAACTTCAACTTCAACAACTCTATGGAATAATCTAAGTCAGGGCAACTTCACACCATGTATCATTACTTTAGAGAGCATGTCTTTTAGTCAAAGAGTCGGTTGTAGAAATATTTATTAAATCACTTGTTAAAGTTAATTTTTCAAGACTGGTTTGTAAGTGTGGGATAGCTTTCATTGCATATTAGCTGGAAATCCCATCTATAAGGAATTCTTAATATAAGTTCACATGTATTAAATCTTCAATATTTAAAAGACTTGTGAATTTATCAGTAATCCAGTTCTCATACTTAGTGCTACTATCTTGATTATCATGATTACAATGTCATATATATTTGTGGTAATTAAGTATTATAACATTAAGTTTGAATATTAGTTTAATTGATTTAAATTATGATGGTAGATAATTCCATTCCATATCAGTCTCATAATTAAAATTATATTAAAATAATATACAACATAGTTATTTGTATCTTGTACGAATAATTGTGATACTTTTAGTATTAGTGATATTATTTATAATTTTTGTTCTAAGTAATCAATGCTTATTTCTCAAATCACTAATATTGAAAGTTGAAGTATTTTCTAAGTTATGTGTATAAAACTCTCAATATTTTATGTGCTTAGAAAGTATTTCTAAAATTATTAATTATCTAGAGAGTAATTGCCATGTATATAAGTCATATATCCTGTTGGTGATTATTCAAGGATAATTATAAATTTAAGTGCTAGTATCTAACTCATAGATATTTGTATTTATTTATTTAATATTTATTTTGGGTAGTTTGGATTATGGAAATTGAAGCAATTCAATGATATTATTTGCCACATAATTCAAACTAACTTAAAATAAATAGGAAACATGATTGATCATAACTGAATATGTTAACGATTGATATCTGGTATATTAATTGTAACTATATGTTAATTGTGAGACTTTGGTTTTAGTAAATTTATCAACTTATATCTGCAGAATTCACTGAAATTATAATTGTAGCATGATAGTTGTATGTTAATTTTTGACTTATATCAGTTAATGATATTTAGTTAATATTTTAAGTATGAACTAATTGTGAAGTATTAGTATTTGTGACATTACTTAGAACTCCTCTAAGTACTCAATGTTTATCCTCAGTCACTTATACTAATATAAAAAGTGTAAAAAACTTTCTTAAAAGTACAACTATGGTCAATGTGGATAATGCTTTATTAGAAGTAACCATACGTCAGGTTAGAATAATTTTTATACTTACTTGCAAATTCCTAAATACTTTGATATAGATGCAATACTCAATGAATCAATTTATATAGAACTTAGAATATTTTTCTAAGATTGCAAACAAGACAATGTTGGTTAATGTTGCTTTATTTATCGAACCAATATTGTTTGAGATATTATAATTGTTAGGAATTAACAATTGTATGATATATGAAATTGAATGCTAATGTCTATTTGAAAGATAATTGGTATTTAATTCATTGATATCTTATTTTAATATATTTGAACTATGATGTTAGACAATCCCATGTCAAATCAGTTTCATGATTTAAATCATATTAAAATAGGGTGCAACATAATTATTGGTATATTAAGTGAAAGGATATCTTCGATATATTATTTATTTTGGTATTTGTACGATTAAACATAAAATTAAAGAACACGAAGATCCTCTTCATTAGGACATGAATTTAATTGATCCAAATCAAAGTCAAACTATCAAAATCATGTCTTTTAAATAGATAAAAGAGATATTCCATTCTTGCAAAATATCAAAACTATATCTTTATGGAATATATCTCTAAGACAATATGATCGAAGAAGAAACATCAAGATATGATATTTCTTAGATCCGTGTTGCAGCAGGAATATGGCAACAAGCTCGAATAAAGAATATATCAGAGATATTCTTTAGAAGTCTCGTGCTATATCAAAAACATTTAACTCTTCCCTCCAAAATATATCTCTACATATAATCAAAAGATTTTTTATTCAAAGATTATTAATATTCATGATTGGAATATTAATATCCAGTTCTGGAACTCATTTATGTATACTCATAGTAATTTTCTCCCGTTTCGTAAAATCAGCATTTCTCGGAGAAAATTATTCAAAAAAATACTCAAACACATTTCCTATCACCCAAATATATCTCATATATTAGGAAATATATTTTAAGTATTTATACAAGTCAAAACTTTGGTCAAAAGATCCATCTCCTTTATTTCAAGACTAATGGTATTTTTACTCGGAAGAAAGGCTGACAGAACAGTTCCAATTTTAGATAAAATACTTCTACATGCCAGAATGACTTAAAATTTGGTATGGATCATTTAAATGGTATTTTCTAAGTATGGTAAAAATTTCGTAGCTTTCAGAGAATTTTTGTCCGGGCACAAAAATCGAGGCAGTTGTCCCATAGTTGAACGAGTTTGACCTAGCTACCATTGACTAAAGTTGACCAAAATTTGTAGGACATCATTTTATATTATTTAGGTAATTATCATATTTTTTATGATATTATTTAAGTGTTTTTGGGTGGTCATAATTAATGGTGCTTAATCCTTAATTAAAGTAATTAAGGAATGATTAAAAGAAAAGGAAAATATATATTTAATATATATATATATATCAGCTGAGATTTGAATGAGTACTAGCTTGTTCTTCCTTCCCACTTGCAAAGAAACATAACCTACTTTCCATGTCATCAATCTATGTGATACACTCCATCCACCATCCATTCCTTCTCAAATCTTCACCATTCATTCCACCCAACTTCTCCTATAAATAAACCCCCACCCCAACCCATTTTTAATAAGCTAAAGAGCCACAAAGTTGCTGGGATTTTTTCAAGAAGTGCTTCTCTTCATCTCTTTCGAATACAACTTAGAGGAAGAAGCCACAATGAATATAGCCGCAAAGGCGGAAATGGTTCTCACAAGTGCACTTGCAGAAAAAGAATATAAAAGAGTAAATAATTGCAAGTCGGCACAAGAAATGTAGAACAAATTAGTGGTAACCTATGAAGGAACCACTGATATAAAAGATTCTTGGATGGATACATTGATCCAAGAATATGAGAACTTTAAACTCCTAGAAGGAGAAAATATCATCGATATGGAAACAAGATTTACTCGTATAATCGATGAGTTATCTCAACTTGGAAAGAATTATACTCAAAATGAAAAGAATCGAAGAGTGCTCAAATCTCTACCTCCTAGTTGGAAGGTTAAAGTCACTACTATAAAGGAGATGCACAACTTAAATGAGTATAAGATTGATAACCTATTCGGAAATCATCGTGCTTACAAAGAAGATAATGTTTCGGAAAAGGTTGCTCCAAAGGTGGAGGATAAAAAGAAAAATATGGCTCTAAAGGCCATACTAATTGATGAAGATGAAAACGACGAGGAGTTAAACGAGGAACTCCAAAATCTCGATGAGAGTGAAATTGCTCTACTCACGAGACAACTTCGTCGTGTGCTTCAAAGCAAAGCTCAAAGATACGGAAAAGGCTTCCTTAAATCAAATAATCAACAAAGAGTTTTTAACTCTAACGGAAGGCCAAATTATTCTCAAAATTATTCTTCCAATTATAAGAGTAATTATCTATCAACGAGCTACAATAAGGCAAAGGCAATCAAAATATAAATACCTATGGTAATGCCAATGCCTCTACAAACCATCCGGTTTACACTCCTCCAAAACCCAAAGAATCATCTCCGGAGGAAACACAAGATGTGTGTTTCGAGTGTAAACAACCCGGTCATTATAAAAGAGAATGTCCTAAACTTTCAGAGGGACGAAGTCTCGTGGCCGAAAATGGTTGGGATCTAAGTGAAGATGAAGAAGCTACGGAAGCTAGTGAAGAAGTGGTCAATCTATGCTTAATGTCTCTCGGAGATGAAACCACCTCAACGGAAATCTCCTCTTCAAATCAAGAGGTAACATCTAACTATGTCTCAATTAAATCTTTATTAGATGAATCTAGTTTATCTCTCGTAGATATGAATAAGCATGATTTAATTAAACTTGTAGTAAGTTATAAAAATAAATATAAAGATGTTGAACAAAGGTTTCATTTGTTGTGGTCCAAGAAGATGAAAATTGAGGAAATTCATCATACTCAAAATAAAGAATATACTCGGATGTTGGACTCAAAAGTCCAAGATGAGAATGAGATTACATCTCTAAAAGATCAAAACCATCTCATCAAGATTGAGGTAAATAAACTTCAAGAAAACATACTCAATCTTGAAACGGAGAATATATCATTAACTCTCAAAGACGAAGAGATGGAACGTGAAAAGATACAATTGAATGACAATATTTGTGAACTTCATGTTGATCTATTGAACTTAAAGATTCTAAATGAATCAAATGTTCAAGATATAGAAACATCTTATAAAAACAATCTTGATAAAGAAAAAGAGCTATTAGAAACCAATGAGCTTAAAAGTGAAGCTCTAAGGTTAAAAGAAGAAAATTATAAACTCATAGCTCAAGTTAAGGATCAAGAAAGAATCCTTAATAACAAGATTGATGCCTTAAAGAAAGAAAATGAAAATCTTAAAAAAGTCATTCAAAGATTTACAAAAGGAAATAAGATGTTGGATCAAATGGTGCATACAAAAACCTAATATAATCATGAAGGTTTGGGATATATAAGTATTCTCCTCCTAAAGGAAATACTCGGAGATTTGTATCACCAATAAAGACTTCACCCGAATTACCATCTTATAAATGTTCTTATTGCAATAAAATGGGACATACCATTCAATATTGCAAATTCAAGAATGGTGAAATTAAGGGGAAGCATGTATGGATTCGCAAGGAATCATACAAAAAAGATGATAAACGTGTGCCTCACAAAAATATGGAATATAAGAATCCAAGGCAACAATGGTCTCATCAACCAACTATGTTTCAAAATAGAAACACACAATATCATGTAAATGGTAATGCATTTAGAAGGAAACAACCTCTTAGTAGAAATGCTTATGTTAATTACCATGCTAATAATAGATATAATGTTTATCATGCTCCATCAAGATTTAATGATAGATCTAGGTATTATCTACCTCAAACTAGGCCTTATGCATCTAGAAATATTTACATGCTTAATGATAATTATATTATGCCTAGCTTCTTTCATAAATCAAATATTATATATGATGTACTAACCCCAGGACCCTCAAGACAAAGGGGTACCTATAAATTTAGCTAATCATGTATGTAGGTGTGTCTTGCCGCAAAACAAGACATATGGTACCTTGATAGTGGATGTTCAAGACATATGACCGGTAATAAGTCACTCTTGAACAACATTAAAAAGGTTACCACGGGGAGCGTAACATTTGGTGATAGTAGTAAAGGAAACATTGTCGGTATCGGAGATATCGGAAATGGGAAAGTTAAAATTTCCGACATTCAATTGGTCAATGGGTTAAGGTACAATCTTCTCTCCATAAGTCAACTATGCGACAATGACTACAAGGTAATTTTCTACACTACTCATTGTTCTATATTAGATAAACTTGGAAAGTCGATTCTCACTTGCCCTAGAAATAAAAATGTTTATACATGTGACATGAGCAAGCAAGTAATCATATGCCTAATCACTATAAATGATGATCCATGGCTATGGCATCGAAGATTAGGATATGCCAACATGAAGTTGATTAAGAATATATCAACTAAAGACCATGTCCGAGGTATACCAAAACTAAACTATCATAAAGATCATACTTGTGAAGCTTGCGAAGTTGGTAAACAAATTCGAGCTTCTCACAAAGCAAAGTTTATGGTATCTACCTCGAGACCTCTCGAGTTACTACATATGGATCTTATTGGTCCGGTTCCTATACAAAGTCTCGGAGGTTGCTCATATACGTTGGTAGTTGTGGATGATTATTCACGATTCACATGGACTGAATTTCTCAAAGCCAAAAGTGATGCTTTTGAGTCCTTCTCATCTTTATGTAAAAGGATTCAAAATTAACAAAATAAAACCATAGTCTATATAAGGACTGATCATGGTAAAGAATTTGAGAATTCAAGTTTCACCAACTTTTGTGATGAACATGGCATCACACATAATTTTTCCGCTCCATACACTCCTCAATCCAACGGAGTAGTTGAACGGAAAAATAGAACACTCCAAGAAATGGCTAGCACAATGCTAAATGAATATCGTCGACCTAAATATTTTTGGGCCGAGGCTATGTCAACCGCTCGCCATATTCTTAATCGGGTTTTGCTACGACCTATAAAACAAAAGACTCCTTACGAGTTATATTTTGGCAAAACTCCGAAACTAAGCTACTTTCGAGTATTCGGAACCAAGTGCTTCATATTAAATTCAAAAGAGTACCTTACGAAGTTTGATCCTAAATCAAATGAAGGTATATTTCTTGGATACTCGAATAATATTAAAGCTTATCGAGTGTTTAACCTCAAATCGCTTGTGGTAGAAGAATCTATGAATGTCGCTTTTGATGAAAGTAAACCACCGGCGAAATATAAAGATCTTGTTGACCAAGAAAATGTTGAACAATATGATATTGAAAAGGTTATTCGACAATTCAAAAATATGGATCTCGGGACTCCCGTACATAAAAATCCATTAGAATTGGACGAAAAGGAAGATGAACTTCCTCAAGCAATTCCCACTATAAAAAGTCATCCATTAGATAACGTACTTGGAGACTTAAGGAAGGGAGTTCAAACGCGGTCACAAGTTTAAAATGTTGTGAATCATCTTAGTTTTCTATCTCAAATAGAACCTAAGACCGCAAAAGAGGCTTTATTAGACGAGGATTGGATTTCTGCTATGCAAGATGAATTGCTCCAATTTACCCGTAGTAAAGTATGGGAACTTGTCCCTAAGCATCATGATACTTCCATTATTGGCACAAAATGGGTATTTCGAAATAAATTAGACAAAAATGGAATAGTAGTTCGAAATAAAGCAAGGTTAGTTGCACAAGGATATACCCAAATGGAAGGTATAGACTTTGATAAACATATGCACCTGTAGCAAGAATTGAATCAATTCGAATGCTATTGGCTTATGCTTGTCATAAAAATTTCAAAGTCTATCAAATGGATGTGAAATCTGCATTTTTAAACGGGATTTTGGAAGAGGAAGTATATGTAAAATAACCTCCTGGGTTTGAAGATGCAACACATCCCGATTATGTCTATAAACTATATAAAGCTCTATATGGCTTAAAACAAGCCCCAAGAGCATGGTACGAAAGGTTGAGCAAGTTCTTACTAGACAATAAATTTAAGATGGGAACAGCCGATAAAACCTTATTTACGAGGCAAGAAAAAGATGATATATTGCTCGTACAAATATACGTAGATGACATCATTTTTGGGTCAACAAATGACGCATTATGTAAAGAATTCTCTGAAAACATGAGTAAAGAATTCGAGATGAGTATGATGGGAGAATTAAACTTCTTTTTGGGATTGCAAATAAGGCAATCTGATGAAGGCATCCATATCTCTCAATCCAAGTATTGTAAAGAGATGTTGAAAAAGTTCGAAATGGATAATGCCAAACCCATCTCTATTCCTATGTCTACATCCGATAAATTAACGAAAGATCCAAAAGGAATTCCCGTAGACACAAAGAAATATCGAGGAATGATCGGTAGCTTGCTCTATATAACTGCAAGTCGTCCCGATATTCAAAATAGTGTTTTTAAGTGTGCTAGGTTTGAAGTAGCACCTAAAGAATCTCATTTATCCACGGTAAAAAGGATATTGAGATATCTTAAAGGAACCACCGATGTTGGTCTTTGGTATCTAAAAGGAATACCATTTGACTTAGTATGTTCTTCTGATTCGGACTATGCCGGTTATTTAGTCGACAGGAAAAGTACTAGTGGTACTTGTCAGTTTCTCGGTGGATGTTTAGTTTCGTGGTTTTCGAAGAAACAAAATTCCGTATCCATCTCAACAACCGAGGCTGAGTATATAGCAGCTGCAAAGTGTTGTGCTCAAATACTGTGGATGAAGCAAACACTAGCTGACTATAATATAAAATTTGATGTGATCTCAATCTTATGCGATAATACGAGTGCTATTGATCTTAGCAAGAATCCTATATTACATTCTAGATCTAAACAAATAGATGTGAGACATCATTTTTTACGTGATCATGTCAATAAAGGCGATATAAAAATGACTCATATTGATACTGAGATCAATCTCGCTGACATATTCACAAAACCATTAAATTTCGAAAGATTCACTAAACTCCGCTTGGATTTAGGAATGTTGGAATTTATGAAATAATGCTTTATATAAAGAACAGTTGAGAATCATAAAGAAATTTCAACGATAAGGATATTCTCCCGATCAAGTTATTAAGTTTATCTGAAACTCAGATTTGTCAATAAAGAAATTTATTGATCGGGTTAAGATAATTTAAATAGCCCAGATTAATCGGGAATATAAAATTATTCAAGTGAATATTTATTATTCCATGAGATTTATAAATATTTAGAAATCCTTCTTATACAAACTGATAATTATGTTTCAATTAATTATATATATATAAATATATATATATATATATCTGTTTTGGTCTTAAATATATATTCTAATTTTTTCTAAATACATGTTATTTAAAGTATATATATATATATATATCTTTAATATTTATATATTTAAATATATCGAAATTTTAAAGATAAATATAATCCAGATATATTTATAATTATTTTTTAGTTTTTCTTATTATCCAGCCCAAATCAAAAAAAATTATTATCCGGCCCAAAAAGCTTCTATATCCAAGCCCATATATTTTAAATATAGAAACTATTTATCAAATCCAACCCAGTTTTTTTGGCTCAATTTTATTAAGCCCAATGGCTGATTACATCTTTTAATCCCAGCCATCCATACCTTACCCTAATAAATTCGGGTCGTTCATTTCCTAAAATATAAAAACGTACACTGTTGGTACAGTGCACGCTCTAGTCTATCGATTAACCCTAATCTCTCTCGCCTCTTCTCTCCGTCTTTCTTCTAAACAACCCCAATTCGTCTTCTTTATTTCTATCTTAAATTCTTGATGAAATTCATCAGATACTATGCTTATATTGCAATAATCGTAGTTAAGAATATACGATTAATAAATCGTGGTTGGGTTGGTAAAATCAAATCGATTTCCGATGATAAAAATTGACGATTTATACTTAAATCGAACGAGAATCATCAAATCGGACAGTTTATATATATATATATATACACTCAATTATCTTTGATTTGAATCATTGATTTAGCAAAAACTGACTCGATTTCAAGTTGTATGACAGGAGAAGACGGGAAAATGCTAATTTCTCTGGGAAAAGGAAGAATCTATGGTTGCATGCGACGGAGAAGACTAAATCGGAGGTTGACTCAGTTCGCGACTGAGTCAACCAGGTAAGACCTACGAGTCAGGCCAGACTCTAGGCTCAGGTGTGAAATATTTGTCTATTTCAGTCATATTGGTTTTGGTAAAGATGTGGTTTAATTTCAGTTTGTGTGTGATCAAATTGAAAAGAGTAGAGTTCGGATTATTAATGAACTTGTTGTCATTTGAGAAATTATCTGATTGGATTTGTATTATCTGGTGGAATTGGTGCTATCTATTGATTTTGTAATTATTGGTTGAAATTCAGATTATCTGTTGGATTTACATTATTTGGTGGAATTAGTGTTATCTGTTGATTTTGTGATTTTCAGTTGGATTTCGGATTATCTGTTCAAACGATGTTTATCTGATGAATTGGTAATCATTTGTTTGAAATAAAGTTGAGTCAAGAAAATAGGGTGATTAATCTGGAATGTATGATTGTTTAAAATGATCACTGTTAAGGGCAATTTGGTTAAGCTTACCCAGACTATAAAATATAAGTGTAAATTATGAGCTGGATAGTTGAAAGTATACTTAACATGCTTGGTTATATTGCTGGTTTGAATTAAAATCTCAGAGAAATTGTTTAAAAATCAGGTCTCAAAATTTGCTTGGTTAATGATGGATTCTTGGTACAAGTTTGACTGATTGTTGATATACTTGAACTAAGTAAGTCAGTGTTCTGATTGTATTGAGTTGCTAGTTCCTTGATGATTCTGTGTAATATTTGAATCCCTATTTTTAAAATAAACCTACCAAGGTGTACTAAAGAATGTTGGTAATTTGGTTTTCAATGACAATTACATATATTTATGTCCTGAGTGCCTGTTAATCTCTGTAGAACTATTGAAGTGTTTAAATGCTAGTGATCTATGTACTATTAACATGATGTTATTTGTCTCCTTTTCACAACTTATACACATTAGTTTTCAAAGAATTTTTTTTTTAAAAAAGGAATCTGTCTTGGATTAATATGTATTAGTTGTGTTTTAAAGCCTTCTGCTAACACCTGATTATCTTGGTTTCTTGGAATACTTACCTGCTAAACTTTGTGTAATCTTACTGATTAGTATTATTCCATTTATGAGTGATTTAAGAGTGTTGAAATGTTTAAATGTGTGATCAACTAAATGTGCAAGCTGGATAGATTGAAGTCTTATACAATGAATCTGGATAAGAAATGTCTCCAACCCCTAGTTGCCTATCTGATAGAATGTACTTAGTCAATGCATGATGATCTGTGGACTATTAGTGCAACACTGTTTACTAGTCTATGTTTATTTATACTTAAGCATTTACAAAAAATCAGATAAGATATTGTGTACATTGAGTTGTGTAATATAAACTAATACACTCACACACCAGCCCTCACAGTAAGACCTGGCAGGGGAGCCTTGAGCATCCCTGTATCTGGATCACTGCTGTGATTAATGGCCACTTAGAAAATTAAGGTGACATTGTATTTTAACTTACTGCATTTAAAGTGTTTTATCTGATATAAATGATCTGAGTATTGTATTGCAATGAATGCTATTTGAATTAAATGACCACTGATTGTGTATGCTCTGTTATATGTTTAATATGCATGACATTCCTTTGGTTGTATCTCATTAATAACATAATTTCTTGAGAAATAAATGTAACAGATCTTATTTGCATTAAAAATTCAGTTCTTCAATCAAATTCACTTCACACACAGCTCATCCTTAAATACTTTTGCACTTAAAGTACAGTTCATGTGTAGTAGAGTAAGCTAGGATGTCAACTTTATGTCTCACAGTTTCCAAAATATGTACTTATGTACTGTGTTGTTTTCTAAAGTAGACACAAAGATAAAGATTTAATACATTCTTTATTTTCTTGCTGGAATAATTTATGAATCTGTGTTAATATGCTGCATTACATCATTCTCTCATATGCATCATCCTAGTATCTACTTGGATTTTTGTATAACACAGCCATGCATGCATTAAATGTGTTTCACTGTTCATGAACAATAAATTTAAAAAAAAAATCTTAAATTTTAAAATCTTTTCTCTTTGCATCTGTGTTAAATGGTTATATATACATGCATATCCTCTGTGTTGCATTCACACAAACACTAGTTGCATAAATTCCACTTCACTTGCAACATGAACCCAAATGCTAACCCTTTTTACCCTAAACCAAGACCACTGATTGAAAACCCATATCTTCTTGAAGATATGGAAAAAAATCAGTTTCATCACCATAAGACCTCTGCCATCAAACCTGTTCCAACCTCACTACCCAAACACCATCACAAAAGACACCTCCCTCCAAGACAATACAGAAAGGGATATAAAAACCATACCATCCCTTTCTATCAAAGCAGAAAATATCAAAACCCTAAATCCCCTAACCCTAGACCTCCTAAACCCTTGCAAGCCAAAGTATACACCAGAAAAGCTAACCTAAGACAAAACACAAACACTTCTATGAACACACCAAAGTATCCTCCACCAAAACTGTCAAACCCTTCAAACACCAAATTGTTTCTTGAACTTATCAAAAATGTCCAACCTGGTACTTGTGTTGATGTGAAGGGTGAAGTGGAATTCTTAATTGGAAGGGCTAGGTGGGATGGTCTCATGTATAACTTAGGTAAGCACTATTGCACACACCTCATGGAAGAATTCTATTGTAACATGAATGTCATAAAAGGGGTAGATGGTATATTGCATTTCAATACATCATTCAACAAAAAGGTCATTTGTGTTGATAACAAAAGCATTAATAGGGCATTGCATTTACCTTTGCATCTGTGTGAGTTGCCTTATGAGGACATGTTCTCTCTGTTTGTTTTTAACAAGTCTGAATTTGAACTAATGCTTGGCACTTTTTGTAAATCTGACATTCCTGATGGTTTATGTGATATTAACTGTGGTATTCATTTCAAACACTTCACTGGCACTTTTTAGCATATTACTCTAATCATTAGGGCAAATGTTATGCCAAAACCAAATCAAAGTAAGTACTTTGATTTCTTTGATATGAAACTCATGTACGTTTTATGCACAAACAAAATCCACTTCAGCATATCTTATGTTATTCTTCTAAACATGATCAATGCACATCTTGTAGATTATATGCCTTATGGTATGCTAATCTCATCTTTCTTTGCACTTTGCAACATTAACATGCCTGAAGCATTTTCTAATCTTGCTGATTCTCAAATCACTAATGAACACATAAGGCCACAAGTGCCCCTGATGCACTGTGAGCCTCAAGAGGCAACTCCCACAGTTATTCCTCAATTTATTAGAGAGGAAGATGTGTTTTTGTCTAAGTTTGAGTCTGTTAAAACCATGTTTCATGAACTAAAACTTGAACTTAAGAGGGTTAAGAAAGAGAATAATGAGATTAAAGAGAAAGTAGGAGCACTAGAGAGTCTCACTGCCTCTTGTAAATATAGAATTGCATATTTAGAGCATTTGGCTGCATCTACTCTAGGAACTCCTTGCATGAATGATCATGATATTGTCTCTTCTTTTCAAGTCCCTATGCATGAAAACACTGCTATGATTCATGAGTTAGAAGAAGTTAATATGGGTGCTAAGGGTCAACTGATTGATAATTCGCCTGATTTGGTTCATATCTGTGATGCTGATGGAAATGTGATTGGTTAAGTTTGCTTGAGTCTGCTGTTTGGTGAAGTCTGCTATGTGATGTTGTACTGGTACTTGCTGTTATGTACCTATTTTGCTACTTTCTGATGTAGTTGTAATTTGTAAGGATTCTGTGTTGGGGTATGTAATATTTAAACCTTGTGATCTTTGAATTTCAGAAATGTATGCACTTCTTTGGTTTGTAATGACTTAAAACAGGTTCAGAATTTTGTTCTAAATAATCAGTGAACCACACTGATTATTGAGAACACTTTTGATAATATATCATGACTTGTTTGTTGCAAATCTGTCTTTATCTATCTTATGCAGGAAATTGTAAGCATTGTCCTGTGTCTTTATTCTAAATTTGGACTATATTGTTAGAATAAGGGTCAATAATGCTTATCAGATTCAGTCTAGTTGTCCTCTGCCTAGTCCAGTCTCTTGTGACAATTAGTAACTTCTGAGTTATATTTAAAACAAATTATATTTATAATATCAGAAATCAAATTATATGGTTTTAACCATTCTGCAGGATGTTCATCGTTAATAAACTTAAACTGATTTGATGCATGTACTATGAACAAACACTTTATACAATGTATAGGTACTCTGTCTTGGACATCCTATTGTGCACTGTTATGACTAACAGATTACCTCAGGGTAGTCGTTGTTTTGTATCTAATTGACATGCAGAAATAGTCACATGTCCCAGAATGGACTCAAGAAGAAAAGAATGGCTACATTGAGCTTTGTGCATCCAGCAAAAGTCTCACCAAGGTTGCAAGGCACCACTTGAATTTCCCAGAAAACAGTCAGAATCCATAAGGTAAAAACAGGTATATACTTTCTACAGCTCCTTATTTTACTTCACATACACACACTAGGGTGTTGTATTATGTTCCAGTCTCAAACCAATCCAACTGCATCCTTTGTGGTAATTGGCTGTGTAAAATTGTTAGTAATATGGATTTATATGTATTATTTTTCAGTCATTTTAGAAATGTGATTCTTCCCTAGAATGTATTAGATCTCCAAACTATGTAATCTGTTACTCAGACCTAGATTAGACAGTTTGTATTAGTGTTAGAATTTGTAAACTTACAATTTAGCCAGAATTGTCTAAAGGACAAAATAGTGTGTATTAGTGTTAGACTTTGTACCAAGAACACGGTTTGAATTAGTACAATTATTATACCTTGTGATTGCTGAATTATGTTCTCCGGAATGTAAAACATTTAGACTGTTGTTTGTACTAATCAAGATATACTCCAGATTGCAAAAGAATAAAAATGGCTTAGTACAAGTTGTCTAAAATTGATGAACATGCTACAATCTTAACTGACCTTTAAATATAAGTGGCTAAATTCACACCTTCTATAAAAATTGTTCTAAACTACATCTTTGGTAATCAATTTGGAAAGGGGTATTAACATTTTCTTCATATCTTTTAAATTCAAATCATGCATGCTTAAAAACAGTTCTTCTATTTTTGATTTACAAAAACTATATTAACTGATTTCCTCAATACATGCAAAGATTACAAATACCATGCATACAATGTAGAATTCATCCTTATATGCTCAAACTGCATGTACTTGACTAGATCTGTGATCACATTACCATGCTTACCTAGTCAATTCTGTTAAATAAAACTCTTCCTCATAAATATATATACACTCTTTTTGGCATATACCAAACAAAAGGGGAAGAGAATTTGTGATCCATTTCAACAAATATACTTGCTATCTTTTTTATATATAATGATCTATCTGTGTTCTATTATTGTATGATACATCTAACAAAGTATTTTGCAGGATCTCAAGAAAGAGATTTAATATCTAAGTAAATAAATGCTTTATGTGCAAAATATTTTTCAAAAATTCATGCATACACCAAAGGGAAGCACACACTGATAATTTTATGTTTGTTTGGAAAATACCAAAAAGGGGAAGATTGAAAGGATACCTTCGATATATTATTTATTTTGGTATTTGTACGATTAAACATAAAATTAAAGAACACGTAGATCCTCTCCATTAGGACATGAATTTAATTGATCCAAATCAAAGTCAAACTAGCAAAATCATGTCTTTTAAACAGATAAAAGAGATATTCCATTCTTGCAAAATATCAAAACTATATCTTTATGAAATATATCTCTAAGGCAATATGATCGAAGAAGAAACATCAAGATATGATATTTCTTAGATCTGTGTTGCAACAGGAATATAGCAACAAGCTCGAATAAAGAATATATCAGAGATATTCTTTAGAAGTCTCGTGCTATATCAAAAATATTTAACTCTTCGCTCCAAAATATATCTCTACATATAATCAAAAGAGTTTTTATTCAAGATTATTAATATTCATGATTGGAATATTAATATCCAGTTCTGTAACTCATTTCTGTATACTCACAGTAATTTTCTCCCATTTCGTAAAATCAGCATTTCTCGGAGAAAATTATCCAAAAAAATACTCAAACACATTTCCTATCACCCAAATATATCTCATATATTAGGAAATATATTTTAAGTATTTATAAAAGTCAAAACTTTGGTCAAAAGATCCATCTCCTTTATTTCAAGACCAATGGTATTTTTACTCCGAAGAAAAGCTGACAGAACAGTTCCAATTTTAGATAAAATACTTTCACATGCTAGAATGAATTGAAATTTGGTATGGATCATTTAAATGGTATTTTCTATGTATGTTAAATATTTCGTAGCTTTCAGAGAATTTTTGTCAGGGCACAAAAATCGAGGCAGTTGGTCCCATAGTTGACCAAGTTTGACCTAGCTACCATTGACTAAAGTTGACCAAAACTTGTAGGACATCATTTTATATTATTTAGGTAATTATCATATTTTTTATGATATTTATTTAAGTGGTTTTGGGGTGGTCATAATTAATGATGCTTAATCCTTAATTAAAGTAATTAAGGAATGATTAAAAGAAAAGGAAAATATATATTTAATATATATATATATCAGCTGAGATTTGAATGAGTACTAGCTTGTGCTTCCTTCCCACTTGCAAAGAAACACAACCTACTTGCCATGTCATCCATGTGATACACTCCATCCACCATCCATTCCTTCTCAAATATTCACCATTCATTCCACCCAACTTCTCTTATAAATAAACCCCCACCCCAACCCATTTTCAATAAGCTAAAGAGCCACAAAGTTGCTGGGATTTTTTCAAGAAGTGCTTCTCTTCATCTCTTTTAAATTCTATACACACACTTCTTCTCAAAAACCTTCTATCTCTTCTATATACTTACATATATACAAGGTTTTTGAAACCCAAGCTTAGCTTCACCTAACCAAGCTTTAACCCACCAAGTGAGCTTATCCACTACCACTTCTCGGCCTCCCGAAGGGCTGCCCAAGTTCGGCCAATAGCCAAAATCCAGCCGAACCTCCGGCGAATTTTTTCGGCGAATTTTTCCGACCGTTTTTCAAAAGTGTTTTATAGTGAGGTGAAGTGACGTGAGGTGATTCTCATTCTAAGACCCAAGTCCTAGACATACTAACGGGGAGTTAGTAGTCTTTGCACCGTGAAGAAGAGGAAAGACCCAAGACCGGATCACTAAGATCCAAGATCGGCAAAAGCTAAGGAAGCCAAGTCCATACAAAGGCTCTACAACAACTTTGAAGAAATAACGGGGAGTTATTGTCTAAGATAAGTTGTGTAGGTATTACATTTATTTTGAGGTGGTGACCCTTGTGTTACGCACCAAGACAAATACTTGTAAAGGGTGTAAAGGCTTCTCCGCCTACTAAAGGAGCGAGTTTATTATAAGGGAAAATCTCGAGTCCGGGAGAGGAGCTCGGGGACTGGAGTAGGGGTGAGCGAATCTATTAGAGGTTGCGCCATCGCGAACCAGGATAAAATCACCGTGTGGTATTTTCTTTCCTTGCACTTTATTTTCCGCACATATAAACTGCATAGCGACTCGGTAAAGTATTAAAAAGGGATAAAATAGTTTTAAAATGCCACAACAATTTTTAAATTGGTAATTATGCTATTTAACCCCCCTTCTAGCTTAAAATAGCCCTCTTACGGGAACTTACATCAAGTACTTGACAAGTATCCGTCAATGATATATTGTTAATATTTTATTGCAGATAATTGTGAGATTTTAAGTCTTAGTGAATTTATATGCTTTGCTATATCTGAAATGTTCACTATAATTTGAAATCAGCAGCATAGTTATTCTTATTAAGACTATTTATCAATAAACAATGTTGTTGGTAATAGTTTTATATAGATAGATTATGGAGCTTTTGATATGAATGAGAATTGCTTGGACTTTACCCTTAGTGATCAAAGCTTTTACAAAAACTCATTAATATTAAAAGAAAAAAATCTTTCTTTCTCTTCTTAATATTGTTATATCACCAGTCTGTATCTTTTCAAATCATTTATCTTTTTAGGTAAAAAAACAGACTTGTGCACTCAAACAGTTTTTAAGAGAAAAATCAAACTTTTTTGTACAGTGGTGATTGCTTATTTCATTAAAAGATTTTTAAAATCACTATTGTAGATTATTTATTCCAAAAGATTAAATGCATAATTTTCATTCATTATAGATTTTAAGTGTATTTTATCTCTACATTGCCATATGTTCTGTGATGTAGGTTTAGCCTTCAATGGTCTTCTTTCATTGATAGTCATGAGGTAGAAAACCCACAACTTTTATCCCAGACTGTAAAGACAAACACAAAAACAGAACCAACCAACGCTCTCTTACTCCTAAAATGAAGTATGAATGAGTGTGAGGGAGAAAGTGCCTTAGAGAACCACATAAGGAAGGTTCTGAAGTTAACCCAACAACTCTGTCTCCTACAAAGTTGAGATATATTAAAACTGAGACAACTGCTATCCCCAAAACATCTTCTCAAAAAGATGTAATGGTCGAAAAGGCACATTAACAGTTACTAGATTCATCCTCTCAACAGGGTGAGTCTATTGAAATTCGCATATCGTCCAGGGTATCCGATATAGTGTCACCACCTCAAATATAAACAATTCTTGATGCACAAGGATAGGTTACACACACAAAGGAAGAGTTGACAGAAATACGAGTTTCGACCATTTTACGGTCATATTCGATTGTTCAAGGTTCTTTAATGGTCCAATTGCCTTTACAAGTGTTAGGAGAGGATACTGATCCAATAGCCATATGTCAGTGGTCAGCGGCAACTTGTTGATAATGATTAAGATTTACCTGATGAGTCACAAGGAAATGTCTTCACAGACATTAGAAGGAAACTTTGATCTTTATGCTAAATTGTTTGGATCATTATTAACCTTCCCAGAGTTCAAATCTGGAACCCTCAAAGGGAAACTACCAACTTGTAGATTATGACTCAGATTCATCTGACGAGTCTAACGAGGATGGGGATTTGCAAACTCCCATTGCACCACCTGTGACCTCCTTAAGGATGGCTAAGGTGATTTTCCTTGTAGGTACAACTGGATTTTGGAGCTATGAGTGGAGTGATACACTTGTGAGAATGAGTGTAAATATGAGTGGAAAGAAGAGTGAAACACTTGTGAGGTACATGAAACAGAATCAAACACTCATAGTGAGGAAGAAATAGAAACACCATATCCCATTCCCTATCCCTAAACACTGGTTCTTGATACTTCGGGTCTCGAATCTTTTTATGATTGGAACCTAAATTTTAGGGACCTAACATTTACAGATTGGATTAGAATACTTCGGGACCTAAGAAGTTCGGGACATAACAATTGGTAATAATTGGTGATCTCAAAGTTGGGAGATAAGGAGTTGGGAAGATTGGTTAACAGGATGATCAACGGTGAAGTTATTCTTGCAGCATTTAAAAGGACATGGTTGATCAAACTATGACTTGTTATTTCTTTTAGAACCAAGTAAAATATGAAAACTCCTTCAGACAACGGCATGCATTCCTTCTCTAAGAGGGAGATAAAAGCTTAAGTAATAGTTTGAAAGATTCGTCAACTCAGGGGGAGAAATAGCATGCAGAAGGAAAAGGGTAAAGCATATGTACACCACAAACTATCAGAAGAAGTGGATTGGTTCATCACTATTCTTCATAAGGGGAGAAGCTAATTTCCAAAAGGGGAGTACCATTGGTTTTATCTGCGGATCCTATTGTACGGGAGAGGTGTTAAACGAAGGTGATCTCCTTTAAGCAGTTTATTCTCATAGGGGAAGAAGCAAGAGAGATATGTGCTTCTCAACAGGAAATGTAGTTGTACAAAGGAAGCTGCTGATAATTACTTCAAGACTGAGAAGTGTAATCTGGCAGAGATATAAAGAACTGTTGAAATGAAGATGAGACTACTTAAAGATTAGTTCAGTGCTAGAGGAACAATCATCTTTCATTTCAGTTACTCAAAAAATCTGAAAATGCAGAATTTGATCCAGAAAACCAGTAGCTTTATTTGCAAGTCCTGGTACTTTACTTTTTCTAGTTGTTAGTTGAGTTATCCTCTCCATTTATTTTGTTTTTTAGGTTTAACGATCAAATAGGGGGAGATTGTTGGTGAGACTGCGTAGCTCTATGAACAGTTACGTGATAACTCAACACGAGAACAACACCGGAATAAGACAGGTTAATAATACTATGACTACATAAAAAATCAGAAGAAATGAAGATCAGACAAATACAAAGATTCAAAAGATTATAAGAAAGCTTGAAGTCTGTTTACAAGTCACTGAAAGAAGCTCATTAGTATGTTCATGCCTTAGTGAAGAATAAAGGTTAATGTGATATCCCGTATTTTCAGAATTATTATTATTAATATTTGAATATGTTTATGTGACTTTCTGATTTAGAAGGAATAAAATGGTGGATATTTTATTCCTATTTGACGAGTTTGTGTTATTAAATGGTAATGTGCTAATTGTTGAGTGTTAAATCGATCCTTGTTAATTTCTAAAAATATTCACTTAAATGTATTATTTTCAAAAGTTTATTTGAAAACCGATCATTTTATTGATATCGGTAAATTGAGTTCGTTTAGTAATATTAGGGATTGGATGGATATTCTGTCTGCTATGTGTTGTATGTAATATTAACTGTGTGGGACTTAGTTGTGATTGAGGATTATTTGTATTATTAATTACTAAGTCGTATCGTTTTGTTTTTGTCTTTAAAAGTGATTTTATTGAAAATTTAATTTCATAAATATTTAAATTATCTTTAAAATTATTTTTATGACTTTATAATTACAATAATTATTTTTGAGATTTTATAAAATTTGAAAATCAATATTTCATCAATTAATATGATTTTTAGATTTCATTTATTTGTAAAATCCGTATTTAATTCCAAAATTCTTCAAAAATTACGAAACTCGTATTTATTCAAGTTTGGAATACTCTGAGAATTTTAAAATTATTTTGGTAATTTTTAGGATTAATTTTACCCGCGCGTTGAATCGTTTAATTGCTAAAAGCGGGTATAAATTGCATTTCAAAAATTATTTTAAAATTACGAAATTTATGTTTTTATAAACTTCGGGATATTTGTAATATTTTAAGACTATTTTCATGATTTTATGAATTCGTTTTAAGTTCAGCTCGGTTCCTTAATTGTTAAATGCAGGTACGAGTTGCGTTTTAAAAATGCTTTAAAAATTATGAAAATTTTATTTTATTAGTTTTTAAATATTCTGAGAATTTTAAAATTATTTCGGTAATTTTTCGAGTTAAGCTTAACAGCAAATTGATTCGCTAAAAAAATATGGAACAAAACCTGGAAATCAGGAGAGGCAATATACGTGTCCAATTTCTGTGAATTACGTAGAAACGTGGCAAGTGTTCAGGAATTTTGTGTGTTACGTGTTGAGTTAAGAAAAAACAAAAAAAAAAGCCACCCCACCCGCGTTAACCCCCTGCCCCCTTTCCTTTAGTTTTATTGTTTTACACATATGGCTCTCTCTTCCCCAGTCTCTCTTCTGTCTCTCTCTCTCTTATATATTTTATATACTTTTAATTTTCAAAAATTCATATTTTCTCAACCGTTCATCCAAATTTCAATTGTTATATATATAAACGATCAGCGCTTCGATACCTACGCATAGGTATATATATTGCAAGGTTTTGAGAAGAAAAATTGCGGGGCATATTTCCGTTATATTTCCGTTTTAATTTATTTTCGGGGCGTAGAAAAAGAGTTTGGAGGCGGTGATTACTCCACATGGCATCTCAGCGTGTATATGTCTATGGCTATTAATTTCGGATTTTTCTGGATATATTTTCCGGACATCAGATATTCTCTTCGGGGTGATCAAAATTTATTTTGGGTAACGATTCTGAAATTCCGCTTTCGTACTTGTGTATATTATAGCATGTTAGTGTTTATATATTTATTTCATAATTTTTAGAAATTATTGGAGAAGTCACTTTTGGTCCGAGTTTTGGTTCAGGTGGCCGTGTTATTCATTTCTGGAGTGTTTATACGCGTAAATATAAATTATTGTGTTGATTGTTGTTGGTTGTGTCGATATGATATCGACTGGCAGTCCGAGAAATAGAGGAGGTGCTGTCCGATTTCCAAGAAAATATTATTTTTTAGTTCTGAAGATTATTATTTTTATTATTATTCAAAAATAAATTCAAATTATTTAGTTAATGAATTTTAATTGATTATTTAATTAGATTTAATCATTTATTTTTGATTTAAAAATTCCGAAAAATAGTTTCGAGCTTTAAAATATTATTTTACATTATTTTCCAGGCTCGATAATTATTATAAAATTATTTAGGGTGTTTGAACCCTATTATTTTAATATTAAATGATTCGGAGATCGTTTTTATTCCGAAAAATGTTCAAAAATTCATAATAAATCAATCGTTCGTCTGTTTAATACGAAACAAACGCGTACAGACTCGGAAAAATATTCTGCTTCTATTAAAAATACTTTCAAGACCCAAATCCTTTTGTTTCGAAAGGTCGCTTCTTTTACGAATCCTTCTGAGTCGATTTTTTATCAATAAATTATATTTTTGACCCGATTTCAGTTTTAAACGTATCGAATCGAACCTTTTGACGAACCGAGAAATGTGTTATATAAATTATATGATACGTGGCTTATATGAGTTATGTGCTTATGTACTATGTGAATTATGAGTGTATGTGGATCAAGAGTCCTGTGTTTGTCTGTTATATTTATGTGTGGGCTATCGTATGGGTAGACGATAGGCTTTTGACGCGTAGTTCGTCGAGTGGTTATCGATTAGACAATTAAAGTTCTATATTTTAATTATAGATGCGGATCATTCGAGTTGATCAAGACAAGATGTTGGATGAAGAGTGAGATGGAATGGTATTGGGTAGCTGGCTTCTAGCAATCGCAGGAGCAGCATATCAGTCAAGTGTTGAAAAGAAGGACGGAGATGTTTTGAGACAGAATGTCAGAATAGATGCATCTTTGCGAGTGTGACTAACTACTAAATCTTAAAGGCAAGTATCCCTATCATCACTTATTGTTCAAGTGATATTTATTTTGAAGCTTATTATGCAAGTATTGCTTTCCCTATTCAGTTCAAGATAGATAAATGTTTTACATATCGCTGAATTAAATGATTCTGTTTATGCAAGTATTCTTCTGCTATTCTATGATCAGAATAGCTAAGTGATTTTACTTATCCAATTATCGGATTTATAAATGTTTTGGATTTTGAGAAAAGTGATTTGGTTGCGAATATTCCTACCCAAGAATTGGGGGAATAAAATTATTTCGGGTGTCGAATATTATGACCCCTTTTTCAATAAAATGTTTTAAGATTGGATGGTTACTGGTTGCGTAAGAGGCCGAGGCACCGGTCCAGCGTGAGCTATTATACGGAAGTGTAATATCTTATAAGGCTTGTTATGCCTTTTCTGACGCCTTATAAGTACCGTATGTCTTCGGGATATGGGTAGTACCTATATTTACGGTATGGCTGCGGCATACCGGTGTTATTTCGTGACTGATCATCAGGAACATCATAGTGCATACTTGGTTCCAATCTAAATAGATATCTAAAATTCTTTATTGTTTTGATAATCACAACATAAATGATTTATCAACTATTTCTGTTTTGGAATAATGATGAAATACAGTTTTGATTCAGATTCTGATTTATGCTGATACTTACGTTGTTGTTAAATATCAAAGGTGGTATTAGTATAGATGATTGATTTTGACTTCAGTATGGGTGTTGTGAGCATCAAAGTTCGTATTGATATCTAATTTGATATGACAACAAAATAAGTATTAATTTCAAGAGTTCGGTTTAGAGTAAAGTTTATGATTCAATCCATAATCATTGTTTCATGTTGGTGTTGTTTACGATATTTCCGTAAACACAGTTTTACAAGTTTTATTCTCGTCAAGATTCAAAGTATTGCTGAAATATTTCACTCAAAAATATCAAGATGGTTTTGAATACAATTAAGGAATCAATTCTGGGATTCCTCAACTAAAATTTTATGATTCAACAATTATGATTTTAAATGTTCTGCTCTAATGCAGATGTCGGTTTTATATCAAAACGACCCTATATATGTCATAATGATCTTGCTGAGTATTTTTTTCGCTCATACTTGCCTGTTTTTAAATTTAACCTCCAGTGAGGATTAGCTTGCTGTTTAGCCGCGTAATTCGAGGAAGCAAGAAGAAGCTCTTGGAAGGTGGTTGGTCCAAGGTTTGCGAATTAGTGTAAGATATTTTGTGTAAAGTTGTTTATATTATATTATATTATAGTTGTGTATTTTGTTTGGGCCTAGTATACTTCATTTCGAAGTTATACTAGTGGGTTTAGTTTTGAGTTGGAATTTATTGAAAAGAGTTTTAAAAGAAAATGAAAAAAATTATTGATGGAATTTGGAATTCTTATTTCTAGAACTGTAACCTTAAAAGATCTTGGAGTAGTTTGGGATCATTTATGATAATTATCTTCCGCTGGCATTTATTTATTGATTTAACAGGTTAATTTGGATTAAAGTTTTATAGTGACGACCAAATCCTCTGACCCCGGATTTTGGGATGTTACAGGTTGGTATCAGAGCTGAGGTTATAGTAAACTAGAAACGAGAGTGTGTAGGAGTGTGTATAGCTATGTGAAGACGTTTGAGCTCATATCGAGTTCCTATTGGACTATTGGATATAGTACCAACGAGTAAGTTAATATATGCGCATTCGTTCGAGATGGTTGTGCTGAGGTGGATGGAACTCCAGGAAGCTGCAAATTCTATTGTGGAATCTTCCGAGACTATGATTCGACGACAATGAAGATTATCGATATCCTTAGAATATGAAGAATGGTCTAGAGTTGGATGACGAGCCAACAGAAGAGTTCAAATAAAAGATAAGTATTAATACTTTGGCAATATCTTCCCTTTCTTTAACTTCTTTTGTCATCTCTCAAAAAGAAGTATCTTTTAGAGGATATTCCCTAACACTCTTTTAGTCATTTTATGCCAGAATTTTTGTTCTCTGGACTTCATTTCCTTCAGAAATATTAGCTTTGAAATCTTTTCAGTTTTATTCATTTGATTTTCAATTCCTTTGATATTCTTTCATTCTGACTGAGATGAACAACCCTAACTATAGGGGACACAAGGTATACCTGTCTGTGTGATAGGAGTTGGATGGGACGCCATCACTTGTGTGTATTATGAATACATGAAGGTTAACAACCTTTAGTAGTGTCCTAGTTTGGGCACGCAATACCAAGTTTATTTGATCATATTGATCTCTCAGTTATTCTTTTATTTCAACAATACTTTTTCTCAAATTCAAATTTTGGTCCCGTTATGGTATCAAATTCTTTTCTTTTTGAAATTCCATGATTTTATCATCCCAAACATTCGAATTTATGCCAATCAAGTTAAGCTGGGTTATCCTGGTCAAGTCAAAGTAGAGTTATGTGATGGGATTGCCAAGAGCAACAGTGGACTGCGATGCGATTATCCAGTAGCGTCTAACGAAGTCAATCGTTTTCTTTATTTCTCTTTCTATCTTTCTTTCTGTTTCTTTTCTTTATTTTCTCTCTATCCTTCTTTCTCTCGATTAGTGAAAGTGATAATATTGGAGAGTTGGTCAAATTAGTAGTGCGGAGTGAAGCTCCTATAGTAAATCGTGTCGGGCAAGGAATACAAGATTTTTATGGATATTTTGGAAAAGTGATGTTCTTGGAAGTGGAAAGTTGATAAGAAGACCCTTAGTGTTCTCTTCTGCTGATTCCGAGGACGGAATCCTTATAAGGGGGGTAGATTGTGATATCCCGTATTTTCAGAATTATTATTATTAATATTTGAATATGTTTATGTGACTTTCTGATTTAGAAGGAATAAAATGGTGGATATTTTATTCCTATTTGACGAGTTTGTGTTATTAAATGGTAATGTGCTAATTGTTGAGTATTAAATCGATCCTTGTTAATTTCTAAAAATATTCACTTAAATGTATTATTTTCAAAAGTTTATTTGAAAACCGATCATTTTATTGATATCGGTAAATTGAGTTCGTTTAGTAATATTAGGGATTGGATGGATATTTTGTCTGCTATGTGTTGTATGTAATATTAACTGTGTGGGACTTAGTTGTGATTGAGAATTATTTGTATTATTAATTACTAAGTCGTATCGTTTTATTTTTGTCTTTAAAAGTGATTTTATTGAAAATTTAATTTCATAAATATTTAAATTATCTTTAAAATTATTTTTATGACTTTATAATTACAATAATTATTTTTTGGATTTTATAAAATTTGAAAATCAATATTTCATCAATTAATATAATTTTTAGATTTCATTTATTTGTAAAATCCGTATTTAATTCCAAAATTCTTCAAAAATTACGAAACTCATATTTATTCAAGTTTGGAATACTCTGAGAATTTTAAAATTATTTTGATAATTTTTAGGATTAATTTTACCCGCGCGTTGAATCGTTTAATTGCTAAAAGCGGGTATAAATTGCGTTTCAAAAATTATTTTAAAATTATGAAATTTATGTTTTTATAAACTTCGGGATATTTGTAATATTTTAAGACTATTTTCGTGATTTTATGAATTCGTTTTAAGTTCAGCTCGGTTCGTTAATTGTTAAATGCAGGTACGAGTTGCGTTTTAAAAATGCTTTAAAAATTATGAAAATTTTATTTTATTAATTTTTAAATATTCTGAGAATTTTAAAATTATTTCGGTAATTTTTCGAGTTAAGCTTAACAGCAAATTGATTCGCTAAAAAAAATATGGAACAAAACCTGGAAATCAGGAGAGGCAATATACGTGTCCAATTTCTGTGAATTACGTAGAAACGTGGCAAGTGTTCAGGAATTTTGTGTGTTACGTGTTGAGTTAAAAAAAAACTAAAAAAAAAGCCACCCCACCCGCGTTAACCCCCTGCCCCCTTTCCTTTAGTTTTATTGTTTTACACATATGGCTCTCTCTCCCCCCTGTCTCTCTTCTGTCTCTCTCTCTTATATATTTTATATACTTTTAATTTTCAAAAATTCATATTTTCTCAACCGTTCATCCAAATTTCAATTGTTATATATATAAACGATCAGCGCTTCGATACCTACGCATAGGTATATATATTGCAAGGTTTTGAGAAGAAAAATTGCAGGGCATATTTCCGTTATATTTCCGTTTTAATTTATTTTCGGGACGTAGAAAAAGAGTTTGGAGGCGGTGATTACTCCACATGGCATCTCAGCGTGTATATGTCTATGGCTATTAATTTCGGATTTTTCTGGAGATATTTTCCGGACATCAGATATTCTCTTCGGGGTGATCAAAATTTATTTTGGGTAACGATTCCGAAATTCCGCTTTCATACTTGTGTATATTATAGCATGTTAGTGTTTATATATTTATTTCATAATTTTTAGAAATTATTGGAGAAGTCACTTTTGGTCCGAGTTTTGGTTCAGGTGGCCGTATTATTCATTTCTGGAGTGTTTATACGCGTAAATATAAATTATTGTGTTGATTGTTGTTGTGTCGATATGATATCGACTGGCAGTCCGAGAAATAGAGGAGGTGGTGTCCGATTTCCAAGAAAATATTTTTTTTTAGTTCTGAAGATTATTATTTTTATTATTATTCAAAAATAAATTCAAATTATTTAGTTAATGAATTTTAATTAATTATTTAATTAGATTTAATCATTTATTTTTGATTTAAAAATTCTGAAAATTAGTTTCGAGCTTTAAAATATTATTTTAAATTATTTTTTTATGCTAGATAATTATTATAAAATTATTTAGGGTGTTCGAATCATATTATTTTAATATTAAATGATTCGGAGATCGTTTTTATTCCGAAAAATGTTCAAAAATTCATAATAAATCAATCGTTCGTCCGTTTAATACGAAACGAACGCGTACAGACTCAGAAAAATATTCCGCTACTATTAAAAATACTTTCGAGACCCAAATCCTTTTGTTTCGAAAGGTCGCTTGTTTTACGAATCCTTCTGAGTCGATTTTTGATCAATAAATTATATTTTTTACCCGATTTCAGTTTTAAACGTATCGAATCGAACCTTTTGACGAACCGAGAAATGTGTTATATAAATTATGTGATACGTGGCTTATATGAGTTATGTGCTTATGTACTATGTGAATTATGAGTGTATGTGGATCAAGAGTCCTGTGTTTGTCTGTTATATTTATGTGTGGGCTATCGTATGGGTAGACGATAGGCTTTTGACGCGTAGTTCGTCGAGTGGTTATCGATTAGACAATTAAAGTTCTATATTTTAATTATAGATGCGGATCATTCGAGTTGATCAAGACAAGATGTTGGATGAAGAGTGAGATGGAATGGTATTGGGTAGCTGGCTTCTAGCAATCGCAGGAGCAGCATATCAGTCAAGTGTTGAAAAGAATGACGGAGATGTTTTGAGACAGAATGTCAGAATAGATGCATCTTTGCGAGTGTGAATAACTACTAAATCTTAAAAGCAAGTATCCCTATCATCACTTATTGTTCAAGTGATATTTATTTTGAAGCTTATTATGCAAGTATTGCTTTCCCTATTCAGTTCAAGATAGATAAATGTTTTACATATCGCTGAATTAAATGATTCTGTTTATGCAAGTATTCTTCTGCTATTCTATGATCAGAATAGCTCAGTGATTTTACTTATCCAATTATCGGATTTATAAATGTTTTGGATTTTGAGAAAAGTGATTTGGTTGCGAATATTCCTACCCAAGAATTGGGGGAATAAAATTATTTCGGGTGTCGAATATTATGACCCCTTTTTCAATAAAATGTTTTAAGATTGGATGGTTACTGGTTGCGTAAGAGGCCGAGGCACCGGTCCAGCGTGAGCTATTATACGGAAGTGTAATATCTTACAAGGCTTGTTATGCCTTTTCTGGCGCCCTATAACTACCGTATGTCTTCGGGATACGGGTAGTACCTATATTTACGGTATGGCTGCGGGATACCGGTGTTATTTCGTGACTGATCATCAGGAACATCATAGTGCATACTTGGTTCCAATCTAAATAGATATCTAAAATTCTTTATTGTTTTGATAATCCTAGCATAAATAATTTATCAACTGTTTCTGTTTTGGAATAATGATGAAATACAGTTTTGATTCAGATTCTGATTTATGCTGATACTTACGTTGTTGTTAAATGTCAAAGGTGGTATTAGTATAGATGATTGATGTTGACTTCAGTACAGGTGTTGTGAGCATCAAAGTTTGTATTGATATCTAATTTGATATGACAACAAAATAAGTATTAATTTCAAGAGTTCGGTTTAGAGTAAAGTTTATGATTCAATCCATAATCATTGTTTCATGTTGGTGTTGTTTACGATATTTCCGTAAACACGGTTTTACAAGTTTTATTCTCATCAAGATTCAAAGTATTGCTGAAACATTTCACTCAAAAATATCAAGATGGTTTTGAATACAATTAAGGAATCAATTCTGGGATTCCTCAACTAAAATTTTATGATTCAACAATTATGATTTTAAATGTTCTGCTCTAATGCAGATGTCAGTTTTATATCAAAACGACCCTATTTATGTCATAATGATCTTGCTGAGTATTTCTTTCGCTCATACTTGCATGTTTTTAAATTTAACCTCCAGTGAGGATTAGCTTGCTGTTTAGCCGCGTAATTCGAGAAAGCAAGAAGAAGCTCTTGGAAGGTGGTTGGTCCAGGGTTTGCGAATTAGTGTAAGATATTTTGTGTAAAGTTGTTTATATTATATTATATTATAGTTGTGTATTTTGTTTGGGCCTAGTATACTTCATTTCGAAGTTATACTAGTGGGTTTAGTTTTGAGTTGGAATTTATTGAAAAGAGTTTTAAAAGAAAATGAAAAAAATTATTGATGGAATTTGGAATTCTTGTTTCTAGAACTGTAACCTTAAAAGATCTTGGAGTAGTTTGGGGTCATTTATGATAATTATCTTCTGCTGGCATTTATTTATTGATTTAACAGGTTAATTTGTATTGAAGTTTTATAGTGACGACCAAATCCTCTGACCCCGGATTTTGGGATGTTACAGTTAAAGACTTTCAGGGTTTCAGAAATGATGAAGATTCAGTGTATAAGTGCTACCATAAGATTTCAGTGTATTAGCATTGATTGAAGATAGACAGTGTTCGAATTATAGGAATCTGAAGAATTGAAGACATGGTAAAATACAGAGGTTATAGAAGACATTTGCAGTCTTGAAGTTATACTCACTGACAGGAGTTCATTTATATGTTCAAACGTCAGTGAAGAACAATGAATGAAGTATTCAAGATTATAGTAGCAATGAAGACATTGTCTAAAGTACCAGAAAGGATTCCAGTAAAAGTACATTTGTTTACTCAGAGTCAGTGCTCGAAGCAATAAAGTTGCTTCAAGCTTAAGAATGTAATCAAGGCTATAATACGAAGACCTGAATCGAAGTTAGTCGTCTGTGAACCAGACTAGTTGAACTAGGCGTCAACAGCTCGTGAAAGGAATCTGGGTATTACTTATAGAAGAATTGTTAAGTTGAGGAATGTATTGGATTGAACATTTATCTGTTAAAGTACGAGAAGAGGTGCGCAGGGTATACAGCTAAACAACTCGAGGGATTGGCCAAGCTCAAATTTGAACTGTTAACTTAAATAAATTTATTTAATGGACTTTAATATAATTTATTTAATAAACTTAAAATGATTTATTTTATAAATTTTAAATAAATTTATTTTATAAATCTAAATTAGTTTATTTTATATAAGTTATATTTAAGTTTAGTTTATAAATTAATTTAGTTACAATTTAAACTTAAATAAAAAGAAAAAAGAAAAGAGAGAAAAAGGAAACAAAAAAAGGAAAACCAACAAGAAAAGAAAAAGAAAAAAACAAAACGAAAAGAAAAAAAAAACGAAAAGAAATCAAATCAAAAGAAAAAAGAAATGAGGTGAAGGAACATGTGAGGTGACATGTGCAACTAAACATGTAATCTGTTTTTTGTTTAAGTACAAGTCCTTGTACTTGTATACTAGGTCGCAAGTAAAACAAGTGAGTTGGTTTTTGGTTAAGTACAAAACTACACTAGGGTCGCAGTTAACTAGACTTGCAAAAAGATTCTAAGGCAACTCACCTATACTACCAGTAGTAGCAAGTAAGCTTTTGAGTGATAATAATTCTAAGTACAAAGCCTCCCTGTGTGTGCAAGTAAGTGATAGAAGGCTCCATGTGGTCGTAACAAACTTCTCAACAACTACTTTATTATACAATCAATTATTTGTGTGGTTCATTTTTAGCCACACATTGGAATTGATATAAGCCTATACTCAGGAGCAGATTAGCTAAGAAATTAGAATTGTTCTGTTCATCTTCTTCTCCAACGAGAGCTGGTGAAAATAGAAGCAAAGAAATAAAGAGAAGCTCAAGTACCTTGAATATCCGTTTAACTTCTCACCAGAGTAACGTTATAATGCCCGGTTTAACTCTTGTATATTCATAGGCGCATTATAATCGTTACTCGGTAATTAAATCCTTAGAAAGATAAAAGTTAAATTATTTTATAGGATTTGATTTGTAAATCTTTGTAGAAGCTAGGAACTTTGTTGTTCTTAGATTGTATCCGGTTAATTTATTTACCGGAGTGTAGCAACACCCTCACAGATTTATATATGAATATATATTTTCCAAATATTTTGTGTTCCTCATTTTACTGTTCCAAATACTATTCACCTCAAGAACACGGAACCACTAACCGAACACTAAATTATATATCCGCAAAAAATTTGAAAGAATTTTTTGATTTAGTGAGTATCGTATTCAACCCACCCTTCTACGATACTTCGGGACCTAACAATATCTACTGAAGAACATGTATTTAAATCTAACTTGGTTGCAGTGGCCATAGGAGTTGATGTAGTTGAGTAGTCTGGCATTCCAAATCTTTTGAGTAGATTCCTCTTGTATTTGGATTGATTTATGAAGATTCCTTCATCAGTCTGTTTAACTTGTAACCCCAGAAAGTAACTCAATTCTCCCATCATACTCATTTGTTACCTGGACTGTATTAGCTTTGCAAATCTCTCACAGATTTTATCATTAGTAGATCCAAAAATGATATCATCAACATATATCTGTACCAATAACAAGTCCTTACCATGGTATTTATAAAAGAGATTTTTGTCAATTTTACCTCTTGTGCAACCACTCTCTAGCAGAAATAGAGAAAATGTTTCATACCAGGCCCTTGGAGCTTGCTTCAGTCCATAGAGTGCTTTACCCAGTAAGTAGACATGATTTGGATACTTTGGATCAATGAACTCCGGAGGCTGTTCAATATAAACTTCCTCTTCGAGTTCTCCATTTAAAAATGCACTCCTCACGTCCATTTGGAACACCTTAAACTTCTTGTGAGAAGCATAGGCAAGAAAGATTCTAATTGCCTCAAGCCTTACAACTGGAGCAAATGTCTCATCATAATCAATGCCTTCTTGTTATGAATAACCCTTTGCAACCAGTCTTGATTTATTCCTTGTGATAATGCCCTCACTATCAGTTTTATTTATGAACACCCACTTTGTGCCAAATACAGATCTGTTCTTTGGTCTTGGTACAAGAGTCCGGACTTTGTTCCTTTCAAATTCATTGAGCTCCTCTTGCATTTTTATGACTCAGGCAGCATCTTGCAGAGCTTCTTCAACCTTCTTAGGTTCAGTTTGAGATAGAAAAGAATGGCAGAGACATTCATTCTGAGTGGCTTTTCTTGTTCTTACACCACTATCAGGGTTTCCAATAATTAATTCAGGTGTGTGTGACTTAGACCATTTTCTTGTAGATGGAAGTTGACTCCTAGAAGAAGAACCTCCCCCTTAATCCATGAATTCTCTGTTATTTCCTTGAGTAGTACCACTATTGTTTCTTGATGCTCCCCCTGAATCAGTGTAACACCCCCAGATCCGGGGTCGGGGATCCGGGTCGTCACGGTCTTTCTTTCCACAATATCACTTCACTTAATTAATAATAAATAACCTTATGCTGTGACCCCACAGTAACACACACCACAACCCGTTATAGTCTCAGAGATGAAATTTAAATAAGTACAAGTCTTTGAATCCACAATTTAAAAGTTATTACAACCCAAAATGATTACTTGATAAATTTACAGTTAATTGCCATTATCTGCCACAAGTTATAATTATACATAATTGATTCTCAAAAGTAGATGGTCTGATCTACAATAGATGTACCTCTGCAGCTATAGCAGCTACAACATCAACGGGAAGACGTGGGACGCTTCCCACGCGCTTGCGCTGGGTCTGCTGGAGTCTGGCCATCTTTCCTAACTGTTGTTGTGTGATGAAGAAATAAAGCAAGGGTGAGCAGCAAGCCCACCAAAATAATATGTATAATGATTTACAATATATGAGCCTACTCATAATACTCATGAAAGTCTTGGTCAAAAGAAATGAACCAAGTTTGATATCTTAATGCGATGAAGTCGCAAAATATTCAGTATATATACATATATACTTTTCAAAATATTGGAAGTCCTCTTCCATGCATAATATACACAAAGTCCCAGTGTATAACTGTATAAAAAAAAATATCATTGCAAGGTGATCTCATATATCTAACCTTGTCTCAACGTTTTTCTGAAAATCTTTGTCATTCATAAGACAATTATTAATTAGATATAAGTTTAAAAGATGAGGTTACCAAATACCCCAATATACTTATATCTTTCCCAATACTACTTGAACTACCACCGTTCAAGTTATAATCAGTTTCAAAAGTTCATCACATAGATGAGACTACAAGACAAGATTTGAATAGATTCAATCTTTGAAATATTATTGAATGAAATAAAGTTACGAGATACTTTATTTAGTCCCGATATATATATATATCCACATATATATATCTCTAAAACATTTCCTGGAACCTCTGTTATGTAAAGTATGAACAGAGTTTGAAACATCCAATGAATTTTGGAAAGGAAAAGAATTTTGGCATAAACCAGATATCTTGCTGATCAGGCAAAGATACCCATAAGTAACCTTTTCTACTAGTAGATGGACGAATTCCCCACTGGTCATCACCCTGGCCGCATTAGGACCTATGTTGGACTGCCACTCAGCCACTTATGCATTTGATGGACTCCCACTGAGCCACTTACACTATCATGGACGCCCACTGAGCCCATGTTGCTTATGCCGACTCAATAGATGGACTTACTTCCCGAACGTTGGGTAAGTAATCAATTCATTTACCAAAACTGCAACCTTGTTGCGAATATAAAATACACCACATAGCCGGATCCCTCAGGTTTTAAGCGAGTATTTAAATCCCCTTAAAAAGGAAGATCTTAAATATAAAAATGAGTTTTGGGATCCGCTCTAACTTTTAAAAATCATTTTGAAGACTCGAAAACACTTTATAGAGTGTTTGGAGTAAAGCTGATTTAATGAAGTAAATCAGTCCCCAGAATATTTAGAAAATGACTGAATATTATTATTTAAATAATATTCCCATAAAGAATAATCTTTATAAAAATAATTGAAGTAGAAGTATTAAAATTTATACTTGAAACGAGTATTAAATAACCAAAGATATACTTATATGAAAGTATTATCTTCATTTGTATAATCGAAAATAAGTTTGATTATCGAAACATTATTCTTTAATAAAATAAAGAACAAATCTCAACAAATAATCGGAGTCATAGATCCTCAAATGAATATTCAAAAATATTCATTAAATAATATAAACTGAGTCATAAGTCCTCGAATGAATATTCAAATAATATTCAAATAATAAAATAAAAGGAGTCATAAGTCCTCGAATGAATATTCAAATAATATTCAAATAATAAAATAAAAGGAGTCATAAGTCCTCGAATGAATATTCGAATAATATTCAAATAATAAAATAAAAGGAGTAATAAGTCCTCGAATGAATATTCAAATAATATTCAAATAATAAAATAAAAGGAGTCATAAGTCCTCGAATGAATATTCAAATAATATTCAAATAATAAAATAAAAGGAGTCATAAGTCCTCGAATGAATATTCAAATAATATTCAAATAATAAAATAAAAGGAGTCATAAGTCCTCGAATGAATATTCAAATAATATTCAAATAATAAAATAAAAGGAGTCATAAGTCCTCGAATGAATATTCGAATAATATTCATTAAATAAAATAAAGTTTAAAGTTATCGAATAAACCTTATTCGATTAATAGTTTGGAAAACTATAACCATATATATATATAAATATATATATATATATATATCCATATCCATATATATACAAAATCTACTCGGGATCCTCGACTCCCGGTTTTAGAAATTTTTTCACCTTTGGGTCCCTACACTAAGGGTATATGCAAGATACCGCTATCCTCTAGCATAGGTATTATCAACTGAACCAACAGATATATATTTCAAGAATATGAAACAGGCATGCATATATACCATATCACATGCTACAATATATCGCAAGAATTTGCTAAATAACCAACATGCATCTATCGCAAGATAATGCATATACAAGTGTATACATCACAACAACAGTATAACGGATAGAATACTTGCCTGAGCGACTGGGGGTTACGATTGGCTCGGGACGAGTCTGGTAACCTATAAGCAACAAGTAAGTTGGAATTAAACCAAAGTCACTTGTAAATCTATACTTTAACTAACTTAGACTCTAACGCTTGTTTTGCGCTCACTGATTCGCTTAAGTCACTCGGGTACCCTCGGCTCCACCATTTTTAATAAATTAACCATTACGAATTTTAAGGCGATTCCTTCGCGAGTGTCTTACCAACTGCCTAACACTCTTACCATAATTGTTTCATACATTAATTAACCCTTTTTGGTCTTTAACCTATGTTTCAAAGTAAGGCGAGGGGAAATGTTTCGTTCGCGAAACGCCGTTACTTGAAACGGTCGTTTCTCCTAAACCGTGCATCGGAATCGAACGAACTACATATCAAAACGAAGCTCGTAACACGAGCTATCTAGACATGGAAATGGTCATAATCTAGCAGGGGGTTCTCGGGTCCTAATGTTATGCACAAAAACAGTCTAAAAAAAATCGGACGTTACGACGGCTATGTTTACGCGATTTCCCAAATTTAAACCATTCAAAAACCATCACAATTCAACCTCAAATCAATCATACAACCAACATCCATCCAAACCACATCATAACAGCCCCAACCAATTCAAGTTTAACATTCATACTTATGCCTAAGCTTAACTTTAACCATACTTAAGTTCTTTTAATCAAAACAACAACATTTACCAATCCAACAACATCCCAAAACTCACTAATCTCTACATACACAACCATCAAGCCTCTCATGAACTAAAATACTCATATTAAGCTCTTAACATTCAATAACAAAGCTTGGTTAAGAGATTATACCTTCCTTGAAGCTTTTTAACACAACACAAGAGCTTTGAATGCCTAAAGAACCTTGATCCTTGCTTGTATAACCTTAATCTTTCATAAAAATTCAAGAAAACTAAAGTTATTTCTTGAAGGTTACTATTCACCATCTTCTTCCTTGATTTATAGAAAAAGATTGGCTTGGAATTAGAAGCTTAAACTTATAGGAAGTATGTAACTATCCATGGGGAAGCTTAGATAATTACCTTGCTAAATAGTAAGTGGTGGAGCTTGGATCTTCAAATTTTAAGAAATGGGCCGAGAGCTAGCTTGGGAAGAAAGAGATTTTTGTGTTTTGTTTGATGAAAATGAAATGATTTGCTTGGTTGGTTGATTTTTGTGTTGTTTTTGGTTAATGACTTAATTAACCTTGATTTTGTGTGGTTATAATTCAACCACACTTCCTTCCCTTCTATATCATGCTTGTGTCACCTTGCACATGTCATAATGCTCCCACTTGTCCACACCTTGTGGTTTGATGATGTCACAATCCCTGGCTTCTTGTACAAGCTTGTCTCTTGGCCACTTATTTGTTTTACGGTTCGCTTATCTTTCGTTCTCGTTTATCGTTTGAGGGATCATACCCGGGATCTTATTACTTAGGTTCCCTTAACCTTTCTCAATATATTATATTCCTTTTATGATCCTCTCCTATAATCCTTTAATTTCAATCCTTTTTATCCTGTTACCTTATACTCAATTCTCTCCGTATCTTGTGGATTTCCGGGAAAAATCAAAGTGTTCGGAATTGGATTCTGACGATCTTTACATACACTTATATACCACATAGAGTACTAATAATATCCCATAAGATCAATAACAGAACCCCTACATAGCGTGGCATGAAAAGTTTTCTCGTTCAGCAAAAACACTATTCATAAGGGTTTCAAAATTTCTCAAAAATTGGGGTTATTACAGTCTCCCCTCCTTAAAAGGATTCCGTCCCGGAATCAGATAGAAATAAATAGGGATACTTTCTTAGTATTGCACTTTCTAACTCTCAAGTCAATTTTCCCACATTGTGGTTCTACCATTAAACTCTTACTAGTTTGATAACCCTTTTCCTAAGCACTCGTTCCTTTTCACTCTATAACCCTTCCTGGTTGCTCCATATAGGTTACATCGGGTTGCATATCTATGCGCTCATATGCCTCTATTTATCTGGCATCTGAATTACACTTCCTTAACATTGATACGTGGAACACGTTATGAACTTGCTACAGGTTCGGGGGTAGGGCTAGCTCATATGCTAACTTCCCAGACGTCTTGATATATCCAAGGGTCCAACAAATTGTAGACTTAGCTTTCCTTTCTTTCCGAACCTCATCAATCCTTTTCAAGGGTTTCCAAGGGGATACCTATAACATTACTAGGTCCCCTATTTCATACTCTTTGTCCTTTTTGAGTCAAATCAGCATACCTCTTATGTCCATTTTGGGTTACTACCAGCCGTCCTCTGATTAGATCTATCATATCCTTGGTCCTTTAGACCACTGCTGGTCCGAGCATCTTGCGCTCTACAACTTCATCCTAACATAAGGGAGATCGATATTGTCTTCCCTCAAGGATCTCATAAGGCGATATCTCAATACTGACATATGATCTATTGTCGTAAGAAAACTCAATCCGTGTTAAGTGATCATTCCAATTTCTTTCAAGTCTATTGCACATACTCTCATTATAGCTTTTAGAATTAGAGCTTTTGCTTCTCACTACCCATCCTTTTCCAGTTCGTAGTCGCTACTACCTTCCGTTCCTAATATTATACTAGTTATACTTTTGCTCGTTAGCGTTCTATAACCTTTTAATAACCACGTCAACCTTAGTATTACGAATGTGTTTCCATTCCGAATACTACTATAACTTTATTACTCCTTTTTCAGCTGTTTCTATTTCCCAAAGTTTGATCAATCATATAAAAGTAAAGGAATTTGTTGAGAGATCACTATGATCATGAACACTTGTTATATCGCATAGTTAGTACAGAAGGTGGCCAGCCTTTAGTACTTGACAAGCAATTAAACAATAGATGGTATCCTACTAGGCTTCTATCACACAGATAGATAGTCATTCGGCAATACCTCCCCTTCTCGAAGGGTTGTTCTTCTCAGCTTACATGAAATGAAAAGAAGAGAAAAGAACGAATTGAAGAGAATTATATATTCATAAAAAATTTTATTGCCATAAAATATCTGGCTTGGAATCTACCTCTGAACTATAGAGGTTTGTCATAGAAGAACAAAACATATATGTATTTATATCAACATCAAGTATTATAGCATCGCATTTCACGTGCCTAAATATTTTCGCTATCCCGTCCATCATTCTATGGACCCATGCTCTTCCTCGAGCTTATACACAATTACCTTTGAAACTCCCTCGACATCGAAAATCGAATCTGGGATCTCATTCTAGACATCATCGTTACTTGAATTATATGCTTGCACCGCCACCTTCCTCGTATAATAATACGACTCTCTATTGATAAGAAAGAATAATAATTCACTATGTAGATACTCTACTTAATTAGTCTATCAATGATAACTTATACACTACCACGACCCGATTAGTGGTACTCAATCTCAACACCCATTCCAATACAACTCTCATGGTTGTAATCAGCTCACTACTCGCAGAATCATTGCTGCCTTACTATGGTCCACCACTGACCCACTGTAGTCATTCATTTTCCATGAAATCTTAATAACTAACCATACGGAGTCCATACATCTCGTATCTAATTCTCCTAAGGAGTTAACATAACCGCCAATCACAATTCATGAAGAACACTCCAAACTCTGACGTACCTTCATGACATGAAGCAGATAAAAGTGCAGAAGAGTTTTAATCAAGGCAACGATAGCAGGTTAATACCATTCGTAATCATATGCCTTTAATAGAAGACTTAACTCAAAGGTTTGTTTAGTCTTTTTTTGAAACATGGTCCTGGCTTATCTCAAGATAGGACCTCCTAAGATAGATAGCCCGTTCATGGCGATTACGCGAATTAAACCTTTACCAACTACTATTACGGTCGGGTATTGCACAGTCATCAGAAGGAATGTCAATCTTCCAAACCATAATACAACCTTCACAGCTTTAACCATCATCACTGTATTCCTCTCGCACGAGCGCCTATAATTATCCTCTTACCTTTAAAGTGTCGGCCACCTCTTTGGCCTTTCCTGATAGTAAAATTTCCTTACAGTCAATGTCACATTAACCACCTCCAATAAATTTCTACCTTATTTCAATCACAGCTTATGTGAAAATGCTTTCCTTAAAATCTGATGAGTAAAAAAAATCACCATTTTTCCATAAGTTATTGCCTCAGTCTTTAGAGGTTAATCACTGTCATGACTGACTCTCAATCATAATTAGAACATCTTTTTTTTTTTTTTTTAAGTCCTAATTGCCCTGAACAATTTCGACCTTTACTGGTTCGATCCATACTTTCTCGTGGTTTAACACGTGCCCCACTTGGCATCATTATAATTACGTCATATTTCCTTTATCAACATTTCTATTCTTGAGAATTTTGAATATTACCTTTTTTCCTTGTAAAACCTCTAAGGTTATCCTTCAATCGTTCCTCCTGTATTCCCTGGATACAGGGCATATCAAGATACCATTTATTAATACCAGAATCATTGTCTATATACTTCTGAAAAATTTCTCCACTGATTCTTAAAGGTTGTTATTACCTTAATCATTTCCAATTCATACTGTCAAAACTCACACTATCCCTATTAAGGGTGACATGCCAACCTTTATGCAGTCCCCTAGGATTCATTTTAAGTTACCAATGTTCTATCCTTAATTCCACCTTTAAAAGGTACCTGCATCCTTCCACGGATAAATCAAGTCATATATCCTTGATAGATTATCTTATCCATCATTCCCACCTCGATAGTCTATACCTAACTTCATAATAGCATCCTTATTCAAATTGAGGTCAATCCATATGGCCTCCAAAAGATAACAATGGTCATCCGCTTTTCTTTCCTGATTTGGTAATGATAACATGGATGTTCTGGAAGATATTGGTCATGTTCAACGTGAACTTCTTCTTAATAATTCCTTATTTACTTTTATTGTTTATCTCAACAGTCACCTCAATGTTGGGATATCTCTCATATCTGGCGTCTCCCTTTCTGAGTATCGAGCCACCGGTCTTACATTTCACATTATTGAAGGTCACTTCCTTCATCCAATTTTCCTAGTTTCTTACTTCTTTGTCTCCTCAGTCTATCCGCGTCTCATTGTTTATCCTTCGAACTATCTCAATGTTTCCTCGAATCCTCCCAACTTAAAGGGGATAAAATATATGCATCTCTTATGCCTTCAACTGTCAACTTTAACTCATGGTGAATCACCCTCATCCTGACGATCATATACTTTTCTATTTCTATTAATAGGAGTCTTTAGGGTTTCCTCATACCCAACTCCCTTATCATTCCTCAAACTCTGTTGCCTTTTTATTCCTTTCCACTTCAATTCCTTTTTATTTTCCTTTCTCTTATCATTATTTCATGAACCAACACAACATAAGCATTGATTTCAAATATCCCATCATTCTGGATTCGCGTCTTCAGAACGAATCTTAACAACTTTTACAGCTTAGATTCATAATTCATCATACTCGTCTGCCTTTGTTATGGCTCTAAAGCTTTTACATTATCTCCATAACCTTGGGAAGTACTTTCCTGAAAACAATTGACTGAACTTAAATCAGTTTATTATAATCTCTTGCTCCGTGCCTTCCTTGGCCTTTCACCAGCGGGTGGTCTCTTTCTTAGGAGGGTGAGTGATAAAAACAGTCTTTTGTGGTTCATCAATCATTTTGAATCTCAAATGATTCCTATATTTCCTTTAGTCAGGCTCTTGCCTCGGCTGGGTCAGCCTGTTCCTTGGAACTCTGAGAGCTTAGCGATTTAAAGGTCCTGAAAGAATTTCTCACCTAACTGTCTCCTCAGGGTGGTGGTTGGGGATAATAGTCTAAGTTCTCTTTAGACAGGTCCATGAATTGCCGTATAGGGGTACCATCTCGGGTCTCCTTTCCTTACTCGACTTTTTGTTTCCTTAGTATGAAATGTTTCATCCTACTCCCCATAATTGGGGTCATCTTTCAATTTAAAATCCTCATTTTCCACTCCATTATGTCATGGGTTCCTTCTATCTTGATGGCGACCTCCCTGACTATCACGTTCAGGGTTTGCTCTAAATCTTATTCCTCAAACTAGCTTTCATCTAAGATCTCATCTTTAAGCTCTTGAACATTTGGAACCCAAATTCTGTAGGAATACCTCATTATTCCCTTCTCATCTTTCTCGGTATTAACCTCTTATCTATTTGTTGGCTCTCTGCCTTCATTCATAACTTTTTCTGGCACAATATGATCTTTTCCAATAATTCGGGCTGTATTGCTATCTCAAACAGCTTTTCGGTACCGGCTCCGGTTACCTTCACTACTATTTCCATTTTCTCAAAATCTCTTATAAACTCTCCCAAAGACATTATCATCTTGAGTCTCTCCTTTTTACTAAGGGCATCAGCCACCACATTGGCTTTCCCCGAATGATAAAGAATCTCCCAATCATAATTCTTGATTAGCTCTAACCGCCTCCTCTGGCGTATGTTGAGCTCTTTCTACGTAAGAATGTACTAGAGCTCCTATGGTTTGTGAATCTCACACTTCTCTCCATACAAGTAGTGCCTCAAATCTTTAGGGCAAAACTATTGCCACGAGCCCAAGCTCATGGGTGGGGATATCAAATTTTAAATTCCCTTAATTGTCTTGACGCATACGCGATTATCTTGCTGTGCTATATAAGAAGCACCCTAATTCCTTATGCGAAGCGTCACTTACAATTCACAAAATCTCCTTTTTCCCTCCGGCAACGCCAACATAGGGGCCGTCACCAACCTTTGCTTCAGTTCTTAAAAGTTGTTCTCGCATTTCTCTGCCTATTCGAACTTCTCAGTCTTATGAGTAAGCCGCGTTAAAGGGGCTACTGTCTTTACAAACTTGAACGAACCTCTGGTAGTGACCGACCAATCCTACCTCTGGTAGTCGACCTAACCATGGTCATCAATTCATCAGTGGTCCTTTATTCATTCTTGTCAAGATCCTCCATGGGATCCTTCTCAGCAACTATCCCTTCTAGGACAACATCCTCAACCGCTACATCCTCAATATCAACATCATCCGGTCCTGCATTAGGACACTCTATCGGATCCACAATCCGATCTCCAATTAGTAATAAAACATCATCGCGCTGTTGCTCCTCAACCTCAGGGTTCGGAGTCCCGCTACTCTATACGATAACGAACTACGCTTCTATCGCTACATTTATAAGGGTTCCCATAAGGGTTTTAACTGTCAGTACTACATTAGGTAGTCCGACTATGAACTTGGCAAGAGTTCTTATTATCTTAGTGAACTTATTATTTTAACGTCCCATCATCTCTGAGGTTTATAACGCTTAGCTCTGATACCATTTCTGTAACACCCCCAGATCCGGGGTCGGGGATCCGGGTCGTCACGGTCTTTCTTTCCACAATATCACTTCACTTAATTAATAATAAATAACCTTATGCTGTGACCCCACAGTAACACACACCATAACCCGTTATAGTCTCAGAGATGAAAATTAAATAAGTACAAGTCTTTGAATCCACAATTTAAAAGTTATTACAACCCAAAATGATTACTTGATAAATTTACAGTTAATTGCCATTATCTGCCACAAGTTATAATTATACATAATTGATTCTCAAAAGTAGATGGTCTGATCTACAATAGATCTACCTCTGCAGCTATAGCAGCTACAACATCAACGGGAAGACGTGGGACGCTTCCCACGCGCTTGCGCTGGGTCTGCTGGAGTCTGGCCATCTTTCCTAACTGTTGTTGTGTGATGAAGAAATAAAGCAAGGGTGAGCAGCAAGCCCACCAAAATAATATGTATAATGATTTACAATATATGAGCCTACTCATAATACTCATGAAAGTCTTGGTCAAAAGAAATGAACCAAGTTTGATATCTTAATGCGATGAAGTCGCAAAATATTCAGTATATATACATATATACTTTTCAAAATATTGGAAGTCCTCTTCCATGCATAATATACACAAAGTCCCAGTGTATAACTGTATAAAAAAAAATATCATTGCAAGGTGATCTCATATATCTAACCTTGTCTCAACGTTTTTCTGAAAATCTTTGTCATTCATAAGACAATTATTAATTAGATATAAGTTTAAAAGATGAGGTTACCAAATACCCCAATATACTTATATCTTTCCCAATACTACTTGAACTACCACCGTTCAAGTTATAATCAGTTTCAAAAGTTCATCACATAGATGAGACTACAAGACAAGATTTGAATAGATTCAATCTTTGAAATATTATTGAATGAAATAAAGTTACGAGATACTTTATTTAGTCCCGATATATATATATATCCACATATATATATCTCTAAAACATTTCCTGGAACCTCTGTTATGTAAAGTATGAACAGAGTTTGAAACATCCAATGAATTTTGGAAAGGAAAAGAATTTTGGCATAAACCAGATATCTTGCTGATCAGGCAAAGATACCCATAAGTAACCTTTTCTACTAGTAGATGGACGAATTCCCCACTGGTCATCACCCTGGCCGCATTAGGACCTATGCTGGACTGCCACTCAGCCACTTATGCATTTGATGGACTCCCACTGAGCCACTTACACTATCATGGACGCCCACTGAGCCCATGTTGCTTATGCCGACTCAATAGATGGACTTACTTCCCGAACGTTGGGTAAGTAATCAATTCATTTACCAAAACTGCAACCTTGTTGCGAATATAAAATACACCACAGAGCCGGATCCCTCAGGTTTTAAGCGAGTATTTAAATCCCCTTAAAAAGGAAGATCTTAAATATAAAAATGAGTTTTGGGATCCGCTCTAACTTTTAAAAATCATTTTGAAGACTCGAAAACACTTTATAGAGTGTTTGGAGTAAAGCTGATTTAATGAAGTAAATCAGTCCCCAGAATATTTAGAAAATGACTGAATATTATTATTTAAATAATATTCCCATAAAGAATAATCTTTATAAAAATAATTGAAGTAGAAGTATTAAAATTTATACTTGAAACGAGTATTAAATAACCAAAGATATACTTATATGAAAGTATTATCTTCATTTGAATAATCGAAAATAAGTTTGATTATCGAAACATTATTCTTTAATAAAATAAAGAACAAATCTCAACAAATAATCGGAGTCATAGATCCTCAAATGAATATTCAAAAATATTCATTAAATAATATAAACTGAGTCATAAGTCCTCGAATGAATATTCAAATAATATTCAAATAATAAAATAAAAGGAGTCATAAGTCCTCGAATGAATATTCAAATAATATTCAAATAATATTCAAATAATAAAATAAAAGGAGTCATAAATCCTCGAATGAATATTCGAATAATATTCAAATAATAAAATAAAAGGAGTCAAGTCCTCGAATGAATATTCAAATAATATTCAAATAATAAAATAAAAGGAGTCATAAGTCCTCGAATGAATATTCAAATAATATTCAAATAATAAAATAAAAGGAGTCATAAGTCCTCGAATGAATATTCAAATAATATTCAAATAATAAAATAAAAGGAGTCATAAGTCCTCGAATGAATATTCAAATAATATTCAAATAATAAAATAAAAGGAGTCATAAGTCCTCGAATGAATATTCGAATAATATTCATTAAATAAAATAAAGTTTAAAGTTATCGAATAAACCTTATTCGATTAATAGTTTGGAAAACTATAACCATATATATATATAAATATATATATATATATATATATCCATATCCATATATATACAAAATCTACTCGGGATCCTCGACTCCCGGTTTTAGAAATTTTTTCACCTTTGGGTCCCTACACTAAGGGTATATGCAAGATACCGCTATCCTCTAGCATATGTATTATCAACTGAACCAACAGATATATATTTCAAGAATATGAAACAGGCATGCATATATACCATATCACATGCTACAATATATCGCAAGAATTTGCTAAATAACCAACATGCATCTATCGCAAGATAATGCATATACAAGTGTATACATCACAACAACAGTATAACGGATAGAATACTTGCCTGAGCGACTGGGGGTTACGAATGGCTCGGGACGAGTCTGGTAACCTATAAGCAACAAGTAAGTTAGAATTAAACCAAAGTCACTTGTAAATCTATACTTTAACTAACTTAGACTCTAACGCTTGTTTTGCGCTCACTGATTCGCTTAAGTCACTCGGGTACCCTCGGCTCCACCATTTTTAATAAATTAACCATTACGAATTTTAAGGCGATTCCTTCGCGAGTGTCTTACCAACTGCCTAACACTCTTACCATAATTGTTTCATACATTAATTAACCCTTTTTGGTCTTTAACCTATGTTTCAAAGTAAGGCGAGGGGAAATGTTTCGTTCGCGAAACGCCGTTACTTGAAACGGTCGTTTCTCCTAAACCGTGCATCGGAATCGAACGAACTACATATCAAAACGAAGCTCGTAACATGAGCTATCTAGAAATGGAAATGGTCATAATCTAGCAGGGGGTTCTCGGGTCCTAATGTTATGCACAAAAACAGTCTAAAGAAAATCGGACGTTACGACGGCTATGTTTACGCGATTTCCCAAATTTAAACCATTCAAAAACCATCACAATTCAACCTCAAATCAATCATACAACCAACATCCATCCAAACCACATCATAACAGCCCCAACCAATTCAAGTTTAACATTCATACTTATGCCTAAGCTTAACTTTAACCATACTTAAGTTCTTTTAATCAAAACAACAACATTTACCAATCCAACAACATCCCAAAACTCACTAATCTCTACATACACAACCATCAAGCCTCTCATGAACTAAAATACTCATATTAAGCTCTTAACATTCAATAACAAAGCTTGGTTAAGAGATTATACCTTCCTTGAAGCTTTTTAACACAACACAAGAGCTTTGAATGCCTAAAGAACCTTGATCCTTGCTTGTATAACCTTAATCTTTCATAAAAATTCAAGAAAACTAAAGTTATTTCTTGAAGGTTACTATTCACCATCTTCTTCCTTGATTTATAGAAAAAGATTGGCATGGAATTAGAAGCTTAAACTTATAGGAAGTATGTAACTATCCATGGGGAAGCTTAGATAATTACCTTGCTAAATAGTAAGTGGTGGAGCTTGGATCTTCAAATTTTAAGAAATGGGCCGAGAGCTAGCTTGGGAAGAAAGAGATTTTTGTGTTTTGTTTGATGAAAATGAAATGATTTGCTTGGTTGGTTGATTTTTGTGTTGTTTTTGGTTAATGACTTAATTAACCTTGATTTTGTGTGGTTATAATTCAACCACACTTCCTTCCCTTCTATGTCATGTTTGTGTCACCTTGCACATGTCATAATGCTCCCACTTGTCCACACCTTGTGGTTTGATGATGTCACAATCCCTGGCTTCTTGTACAAGCTTGTCTCTTGGCCACTTATTTGTTTTACGGTTCGCTTATCTTTCGTTCTCGTTTATCGTTTGAGGGATCATACCCGGGATCTTATTACTTAGGTTCCCTTAACCTTTCTCAATATATTATATTCCTTTTATGATCCTCTCCTATAATCCTTTAATTTCAATCCTTTTTATCCTGTTACCTTATACTCAATTCTCTCCGTATCTTGTGGATTTCCGGGAAAAATCAAAGTGTTCGGAATTGGATTCTGACGATCTTTACATACACTTATATACCACATAGAGTACTAATAATATCCCATAAGATCAATAACAGAACCCCTACATAGCGTGGCATGAAAAGTTTTCTCGTTCAGCAAAAACACTATTCATAAGGGTTTCAAAATTTCTCAAAAATTGGGGTTATTACAATCAGTGTCCCCATTGTTATCAGTATTTGACTCATCAGAGTTTGAGGAAGATGAGTCTGATGATTTGTCTACTGATGTTTCTTGAGTTGAATCATTTATCGTAGTTTCTAAATTTGAATCATGTTGCTCCCCCTCAACATATGCTTCTCTGTCAGAAAAATTTCCATTATTCTGTGGAACCTCAGAGCTTCGAGTGATATCAGGATTTATCGAATCAGATTCAGGATTTATAAGTTCAGCATAAGGTACTTCATTTTCAAATCTCAATTTACCATGGTCATCTGCATCTTCTAGACCTGTTATCTTCTTATCATCAAAAGATACATGTATGGATTCCATGACTGTTCTTGTTCTCAGATTTTAAACTCTGAAGGCTTTGTGGACAATGAAAATCCCACAAAGATTCCTTAATCAGCTTTTAGATTAAACTTGGTCAGCTGCTCCGGATGAGTTTTGAGAACAAAACACTTACAACTAAAAATATGAAAATACTTCAAATTTGGCTTCTTTCCCTTCACCATCTCAAATGGTGTTTTTCCATTCTTGTTGATCAATGTTGAATTTTGTGTAAAGCAAGCAATTTGTACAGCCTTGGCCCAGAAGTAGGTAGGCAATCTTGCTTCTTCAAGCAATGTTCTTGTAGCTTCTATAAAAGTTCTATTCTCTTTTTCAAAAACTCCATTTTGTTGTGGAGTTCCAGGAGTAGAAAACCCTTGTTTCATCCCCTTGAATTTGCAGAACTCTTCCATAGAGCTATTCTTGAATTCAGTTCCATTATCACTTTTGATGATCTTCACTTTGTATCTTGATCCTTTTTCCATCTCCCTCACATGATCAAGAAGAATGGATGAAGATTCATCCTTGGTGTGCAGAAAATCCACCCATGTGTATCTTGTATATTCATCAACTATTACGAGTGCATACCTCTTCTTGGCAATTGACATAACATTCACTGGACCAAAGAGATCAATATGAAGTAGATGATATGGTTCAAGAATGGAGGATTCAGTTTTACTCTTGAAAGATGTTTTTTTTGCTTGGCTTTCTGGCATTAGTCATATAAGCCATCGGGAGTAAAAACTGTATTGGGTAATGTAAGAACACTGATTTTTGTAATATTTTAAAACTTCTGTGAATAGTAACTTGAGCTGATTAAGTAATACGTATGGGGATCATCATAAAATGAATAGTGGAATTTTGAGAATCCGAGATCATATTCTTGTTTATCGAGGAAAATAAGTGAATGTAAAAGTCGACGGAATTCGAAGATTCACGATTATACTACGTGTTTTCGTATCCGTAAAGAATGGCATAGAACCGGGAATACTATGTGAAATAAATAATATATCAAGGTGTTTCTATGATCAAGAGAAGGAATGTAATTGGTTATAGGATTATAAGCGATAAAAGGAAATCGCTACGAAACAAGTCGTTATACGTGGAAACTATCGGAATGGAACGACGATTGCGTTTATGATAAATAAACGAATGAGAAATTAAATCCCATGCAAGTTGGCAATGCATAACCAAGTCCTAACTAGTAGTTAGGAGTGTAACTAGATGATTAGAAGTTAACTAGAATAGTTAGTGGAATAGTGTTGAATAGTGATGGGAGATAAACAAGTACACAAGCCATACTTCTCCCTTTTCTCACTTCACCACACAATCAAACCAACCCATACCTTTGCCAAATTATTGTCAAATCTTCTGCATACATCCCATATATTCATTTTACACTCCCACACTTTAGCCACAAAAGAAAATAACCCCTTTTCCCTCACTTAAAGCTCTCCCATTTTTCATTCCAGCAGTTCGGGTTTTCTGATCAAGGGAGAAATAAAAATTCATAACTCAAAACATACTCATTTAAATATCATGAAATTTGTACCATAGCTTCTCTATATCATGGGTAAGCTTCGTACCAAATTTCAGCCTCAAATTATTTTTTTTTCAATTTTATAAAAATGTTTGAATGAGGTACTGAAAGGTAACTCCGAAATTCTAACTTGTTTCTTGGTTTTGTTTCTTAAGGATCTAGCCCTTCTAAGTGTTTTCTAAGCAAACCAAGCCTCAATCATCCTAGAACTAACCTTCCTAGTGTCCAAGAAGGTATAACTTTCAACCCTTTAAGGTTTTATGGTTGGATTTAAGAGTTATGTTTGTTGTAGTGTTAAGATCCAAATGATTGTGTTTGTTTGAGTTTTGTATTGATTATGTTCTTGCTAAAGGCTTGAGATGTTGAGTTGTAATCCATGTATGTGGTACTAGATAGAGCATATAAGGTGTATGTGGGTGGATCTTGAGAAGTACTTGTGCTTATGATGGTTATAGGTAGTGATTGTGTTAACATCAAGTAGTAGAAATTGAGTTTGGGCATTCTTGCACTTGATCTATTTTCTGCAGGACATTCGGCCATGAAATTGGTTAAAATTTGAAAACCACTGGCCATGACTAGATAGATATTGTTTTGTATTTTCTATACATGTATATATCATCATGAGGAGAATTACGGTTTAGGAGTTATGGTCGTTTTAGTGTAAAACATTTCTGCGATTAGCCAACTGCACTTAAGTCCACTTGCATGGTGATTTTGAAGGACTTAAAATAATTTCGAGATTCTGGAAAAATTATGAAAAATGGATATGACAGTAGAGAAGACTTTCCAAAATGAAATTTGAGAAAATATTAATTTTTCGATTTTATAAAAATGTTTTGGTAAAGCGAGCGCAAGCGAGAAACGCTTAAAAAATCTAGTTTTGACGCACGTTTTCTCACGTTCGAGCTTAAAACTCGAAATGGACTTTCTAAAGCGAACGATCGATTTCAAAACTCGACCATGTTATAAAGTGAGAATATAAGTGTTGAGAATGTGACGATCGGAGATCATTATACTTGAGTAGTTGCGAAAGTTGCTTAATAAAAGCGAGACGTTAATCGCGTACTAACTTAGACCGTTGGTTCTTGTTTATAGATCGCCAACCAAACACTAGAGACCATACCACTTCGATTACTGGAGGCAAGTTTTCGAAACCCTATCTCATACTATCCATGCTATATATATACTGTTGTGATATTGATGCCATGATTTACAGTTCAAATATATATGCTTATCTATGATATCAATGCATACGAATTATGCGATTGTATACGAAAATAAATTTTGTTTTACACGAGTATGAGAAATTGAAACGTATTTCAAATATAATATATGATAATGGGAGTCGGAGATATTTTAATAACGATTTAATTCCGGAGAGAGCCGGGCGCGAAAGATTTCTATTTCGATAAACAAAGTACGCTCGCGTAATATATATATCAAGCGAACGATTGAGGTTTTGACTTAAAACTTCGAGAAATATTGGTTTATTCATTTAAGGGACACCCTTACTTGATTGATTATTTTATAAAGCGATACATAAGCGATTATTAAATATCCCAGAAAGTATTTAAAAATATACTGAATAGTTTATAAATCATTTCACGTTATTTAATAAAGATTTAACTATTCAAAGAGCAATTATAGGATACCAAATCCTGTTTTGATTATTTGATTAAGGTGTCTCCATTCATTGAACCATATTCAGAGATATTTTATATATAAGGTTTTTATCAATTCATTGAATCCCTCTTAAATTATTATGAGACCTTAGATATTTAATATCTTCGGACTTCTAAAAACTTATGTAAAAATAGACATAGTTCCCAAAGGTACTTTCTAAATTATTCAAAACTCTTGAAAGAGATTAATCATTTGAAACGTATCAAAACCTTAGGGAACTTAGTCTAGAAGCATAAGAGTTTTGCTTCCTCGTTCAATAAAGAACAAGTGAGTAATATATGTGTCACCCTACTACAGATAGTGAAAGGCATATGTCATAGCCTACTCGTTTATTCGAGTATTTAACTCAACTCAAATAAGAATGTAATAAGTAAATAGTGGATCAAGCATCAGAGAGATCTCACAAAGTAACATCTGTCAAAGAATAAAGAAACATTGTTCATCTGCAGACTTGAAGATTCACTGGAAGAAGTTCAAGAATTTGATCATGCCTCAGTGATATAAATCAAGATCGTGGATTTAATCAAGTGACAGAGATCTCGTCAAGGTATCATTTATTACAAGGATTCAATCAGAACAACAAAGTCAAGACATGAAGAAACGTCACGAAAGTTAGTCACTCATGAACCAGACAGTACATCGAGTGTCAGCATTGAAGTGACGGAATTGATTCATAAGTCTCAGAGACTTTCAGAAGATTGTCAGAAGAATGGATGCTGCTCAGAGATAGTATTAATTCACTATTAATTAATTAAGTCATATAATTTAATTAAGAGAATAAATTAAATCTGCAAGGATTAATTTATTGATTAATTGAATTAAATTGATTAATTAATTTAGAATTAATAATGAGGATTTTCAGAATGTTAATTGATTAAAATCTGTGATAATTCTAAAAAGACAACTGATTGTACTAGTATGACAATTGGTATGACAATTGATAGTCATACCGAATGTCTTGCTAATTCAGTTGATTGTATTGATAGAATTTTCAATTAGATTAAAATCAATTATGTATTCAGAAAAACAATTTCAATTGTACTACTATGACAATCGGTATGACAATCAATAGTCATACCGAAAGTCTTGCTAGTTCATTTTAATTGTCTTCCTAGCTCTAATAGATTGTCTCGCCGAAAGTCTTTCAAGCTCAAATAGATTGTCACACCAGTTCAACAACTTAGGCTGTGATTGATTAAAAGAAAGCAGAAGACAATATCAACAGACTACTCAAGCAAAAACAGAGCAGCACACATACAGAACAAGAAAACACAGCAGAAAACAAAAGAAAATATTTCATCATTCATCTGCTTATTCAAGATCAAATATTCTAGTTTGTTAATGTTAAATCCAAACCACTAGAATTACTTATCTTGTTCTTGTATATCAATCTAGCGGATTAAAATCCCTAGAACTTAATCTCAAATCGCTTTTAGCATTTGATCTTTTAATTACAAAAATAGAAAAAGTTCATGTCGAATTTATTCTAAATTTGTAATAATTGATTTGAGATTAAACCCTTGTAATCGATACCGTAGTTGTAACACCTTTCAAGTTTAATAAAAGTTTTATTTAACTTGAATTTTGTTTCACAATTTTATTCCGCATTTTATTCGACGAAACGGTATTGTTTGCATTCAACCCCCCCTTCTACAAACAAATTGGGACCTAACAATTGGTATCAGAGCCTTCTGATTAACGTACAAATCAAGATCCTAGACTTTTGTGTTTCTTTCACTTCTTGAATTTTTATTCACTCAAAAATTCATAATGACTACACAAAAAGTTGGAACCGTTAAAATTCCACTTTTCGATAAAGAAAATTATGTGATGTGGAAGAAGAAGATGCTACTGTTTTTACAGGTTGCTAATCCCAAATATTTGCAAGTGTTGAAGAAGGGTCCAAAAATTCCTATGGTTATTGAACCAGAGGTAATAGAGAATGATGTGGTGATCACCAAAGCGAGAACTTATGTGAAGGATCCTGAGGACTTCTCTCCTGCTGAAATAGAAGAAGCTTCCCTGGATGCTAGCCTTCAATTAATCTTAGTAGATTCCCTTAATCCCCTAATGAACAGACATGTGATGAATTGTAAAGATTCTAAACATATCTGGGAAACTATTGAGATTATTAATGAAGGCACAGAGGAAGTTAGGGAGAACAAACTAGAAATCCTAACCTCTGAGTATGAATACTTTAAATCTAATCCAGGAGAAGGAATCACTGAAGTGTTTGAGAGGTACAATGCATTGATCAACAACCTGAACATTAATGGTAAATACTATTCCATCAGGGAGGTCAATAAAAAGTTCCTTTTGACACTGCCAACTCATCTCGAACATAGAATCACTGCCATAAGAGAAGCAAGAGATCTGAGTGAGATTTCTTTGGAAAGGCTATATGGTGTGTTAAAGACTTATGAGTTGGAGCAGATTCAGCAGAAGGAAGTTTACGGGAAAGGAAGAGTGGTCAGCACGTCTACTGCTCTGGTAGCTGATGAACAACAACAACAACAACCACTATATCAACAACAATCTCAACAGTCAGATAGAATGGTACAGTCTTCCAAGGTTGAAGATAATGTGATAGTAGCAGAATTTGATTCACCTACTACAAATCAATCAGGAGATGATTATTATTCCTTGGAAGAACTGGAGCAATTGGAGGATGAGTCAATGGCCCTGATTGTCAAGAGATTCTCAAATGTCAGATTCAAAAGGAATCCCAAGTTCAAGTACAAGTCCAACTACAACAGATTCCAGAAAGGTGGATCTTCATCCTCTAACACCAGCAGTGGTGGGTATAAAATAGGGATGGTTGATCGAAGCACCATTCGATGCTTCAACTGTAATGAGTTGGGACACTTTGCCACAGAATGCAGGAAGCCAAAACAAGCAAGGAAGAACTCTTATGATTCTAATCAGAAGAGTAAATCTGAAAGGGCGTACCTGGCAAAGGGAAGAAGTTGGGATGATACTGACAGTGAAGACGAAGAAGTTGGGAATCTTGCTCTCATGGCTAGTGATGCAAGCACCTCATCGTCAAGAAAAGAGGTAAAACTTTCTGATGCTGAAATGGTTTATCATCTAAGAGGTAACTTAGATTGTGCTCGTCGTGATAATGAATTGTTAAATCAACAAATCAAAGACCTTGAGAAAGAGGTCAATGAATTAAGACTTGTGCACATTAATCAAGATAAACTTAAAGACCAAGTATATTTCCTAGAGAATAGAGTTGACTGTTATAGACAACTCGAAACTATTCTCAAAGACAAGATCACCGGTCTTGAGGCTAAGGTTAAAGCTTACTTTAATTCTTGTTCGAAGTCCAAAGAGTTTTACAATAAGCAAGCTGTTAATCAAACACATGGAATAGGTTATGATTAAAATGCTGCTATTGGAAAATTAGGCATAAACTCCCCTCCTCATGTATGTGCTAAAGGCAGGGAAGTACCACATGTGCTTAAGGGTGTTGATGAACCCCTCTATAAGGAATCTATTGCTGAACCATTTGATGAGACCTCTTTTATTATTCAAGAAGAAATCCGTGCTGAAGATAATGCTAATGGGAAAGCTGTCTCCAAGTCAAGTGTGTCAAAAGTTCCAGTCAAGGTTGTGAAGGCAACTGAGACTAACTCAGACACACATGAGTTGGATAACACAAATGCCATGTCTACCATGCATAAGTTGCCTATTGTTAATCCTTCTCATAAAGCATGTGGTGTTCCTGATTGTATGTCTTGTGCTTTTAATCTGTTGTTTGCTTATTTTAATGGTAAGCATGCTTCTAATGATAGGACTACTCCTCGTCAGCATGTGAATAATAGAAAGCATGATAGGTCTAAGACTGCTAGTCCTCCTAAAGCTAGAAAGGAGACATTTGTGCCTAAGCCTAAACATAAATCTGATAAGGCTGTTTTAAAGGTCAAATGTTCAGTCATTGAGAATGTTGAGAATAGTGAAATTAAGAATGTTGTTTTGCCTGATAAAGGCCAATTTTACAAGTATGCCGGACCCAGCCAAGCTTGGGTTCCGAAGAAGTTCTAATCCATTTGTATTGCAGGGCATTAAACAGGTACAACCGGTAGTGTGGATTCTTGACAGTGGATCGTCAAGACATATGACCGGAGATAGAGCCCTGCTATCAAATATGGTTGAGAAAGCTGGCCCAGTGGTTACCTTTGGAGATAACAGCAAAGGTTTAACGGAGGGATATGGCTGTTTGCAAGCTGGAAATGTTATCATTGAAAATGTATATCTTGTGCAAGGACTTGAACACAATCTGCTTAGTATTAGTCAGTTCTGTGACAACGGCTACAATGTTTTATTCGACAAGCTGAAGTGTCAGATTCTGCACAAGAAAAGTGAAAAACCCTCCTTAATGGGAATACGGAAAGGAAATCTGTTCGTAGCTGACATGAACTCTGGAAGCAATCTTGAAGTCAATTGTTTCTATGCAAAAGCATCGTCAAATGAGAGTTGGCTATGGCACAAGAGACTTTCCCATCTCAATTTCAAGACAATGAATTCTCTTGTCAAAAGAGAATTGGTAAGAGGTCTGCCTCAGCTGGAATTCTCTCCAGAAGGACTATGTGAGGCTTGCCAGAAAGGAAAGTCAAAGAAAGCAAGTCACAAAGGCACTGACACATCTTCCATAACTGGTGTTCTGCAATTATTGCACATGGATTTATTTGGTCCAGTTAATATCCTTTCTATGTCAAAGAAGTGTTACTGTCTTGTGATAGTTGATGACTATTCCAAGTATACGTGGGTTTTATTTCTTCACTCTAAGGATGAAACACCACAAGTTGTGATTGATCATATCAAGATGATTGAGTTAGATTCTAACGTCCCTGTTAGAGCAATAAGGTCAGATAATGGAACAGAATTCAAGAATGCACTTCTAAATGGATTCTGTACAGACAAAGGGATTACCAGACAATTTTCAGCTCCTAGAACCCCTCAGCAAAATGGAGTGGTAGAAAGGAAGAATCGTACATTGATTGAAGCTGCAAGAACGATGTTAAATGAATCAGGTCTTCCAATGTACTTTTGGGCTGAAGCTGTCAATACTGCATGTTATACTCAGAATCGAACTCTAATCAACAAAGACTTCATGAAAACTCCTTATGAGATTTTGAATGAACAGAAACCTTCTATCAAATACTTTCATGTATTTGGTGCCAGATGCTTCGTGCTCAAGGATGGAGATGATCGTCGTGGTAAGTTCGAGGCAAAGGCATATGAGGGTATTTTTGTTGGATATGGAAGAAGATCATATAGAGTGTATATCATTGATCAACACAAAGTAAATGAAAGTGTCAATGTTACATTTGATGACACTAAACTCCCTAGTATCCAAACTGAAGATCCTTCTGAGAAACTGAAGTTTGATGATACGTCAGATTCAGAGTCAGAACATGGTCAAGAACCTGAGGTTGTTGCTGTTGAAGAACCTGTTAATCCTGATAATACTCAAGGTAATAGTGATGGAAACTCTGGAAACAATGGAGATACCACTGCTACTGACGGAGAATCTTCAAGTCAACATGGCAACAACTCAGGGGGAGATGCTGAAGGATCATCTAGTAGGACACAACATCACAATGAATTTCAAGGCGAATCATCAAGATCAAATCTTCCAAAACAGACTGTCTGGAATAAAGCTCACCCTTTTGAGTTGATTATTGGTGATCCAGATGTTGGAGTCAGAACTAGACGTGCTACTCAAAATGAGTGTCTGTTCTCAGGATTTCTTTCTGAGATGGAACCTAAGAAAATTGAAGAAGCACTAACTGATCCAGATTGGGTGATTGCTATGCAAGATGAACTCAATCAGTTTGAAAGTCAACAAGTCTGGAAACTGGTACCTAGACCTGTACACAAGAAAGCTGTTGGTACAAGGTGGGTATTCAGGAATAAACTAGATGAAGATGGTGTGGTTACAAGAAACAAGGCAAGACTGGTAGCTAAAGGGTATTCTCAAGCTGAAGGTATTGATTATGATGAAACCTATGCTCCAGTGGCTAGACTTGAGGCCATCAGGATATTTCTGGCATTCGCAGCGTTTTCAAACTTTAAAGTTTATCAAATGGATGTCAAGAGCGCCTTTCTGAATGGAAAGCTGGATGAAGAGGTATATGTAGAGCAACCTCCTGGTTTTGAAGATCCAGATCATATGGATTTTGTCTTCTTTCTTTTCAAGGCTATCTATGGGCTAAAACAGTCACCAAGAAAATGGTATGACACTCTCTCTGAATTTCTTATTGAAAATAGCTTTATTAGAGGTGTCATAGACAAAACTCTCTTTTCTAAAAAACATAAGAATGATACTATATTAGTCCAAGTCTATGTGGATGATATAATATTTGGGTCTACTAATGATAATCTCTGTAAGAGATTTGCTAAGTTAATGCACAGCAAGTTTGAAATGAGCATGATGGGAGAGCTGAAGTTCTTTCTTGGATTACAAGTAAATCAAAGGTTAGATGGAACATTTATTTGTCAATCCAAGTATCTCAAGGAACTCCTCAAAAAATACAATCTAGAGGATTCTGCATCAGCAAGGACTCCATCAACTACAGCTGTCAAGCTTGGACCATGTGAAAACTCCATTAAGGTAGATGTCACAAGCTACAGAGGTATGATTGGCTCGTTACTCTATCTTACTGCAAGTAGACCAGATATTATGTATGCTACATGCCTATGTGCAAGGTTCCAAGCGGATCCTAGAGATATTCATCTCGTTGCTGTTAAACGAATCTTAAGATATCTTAAGGGAACACCAAATCTAGGTATTTGGTACCCTAAAGAATCTGGTTTTAACCTTGTCGGATATACAGATTCAGATTATGCAGGAAGTGTTGTTGATAGGAAAAGCACCTCAGGAAGTTGTCAATTCTTAGGAAGCAGGCTAGTCTCATGGTACAGCAAGAAACAGCAAACAGTTTCCAACTCAACGGCCGAGGCTAAATATATTGCTGCTGGAAGCTGCTGTGCTCAGATCTTGTGGATTAGGAACCAACTACGAGACTATGGCTCTGTATTGAACAAGATTCCTATTTTATGTGACAACACAAGTGGAATAGCCATCACCAACAACCCTGTGCAGCACTCGAGGACAAAGCACATTGACATCAGGTATCATTTTATTAGAGAGCACGTCATGAATGGTACTGTTGAACTATTTTTTGTTCCAACAGAAGAACAAATAGCAGATATTTTCACTAAACCACTTGACGAATCCACATTTACCAGATTAGTTGGTAAATTGGGCATGTTAAATAGTTTTTGTGATTAATTTAATTAATATCTGGAATATGTTCTTGAATGAATTTACAAATGAATTTTTCATAAATGAAAAATTCATTTGCAAATTTATTTTATCATTTTATCATATTTCTTGCTTATTTCTATGTAATATATATTATCTTATCTATGTTATTTACTCTACTTGTTAATTTAAAATATCTCAGAATATTTTATTTCCTCTAAAAATAGTTTTCTATGAATTTTATTTGCTAAAATTCAACAGAAATCTATTTTTGGAATAAAAATAATTAATTCTGAAATATTGTCTTTATTTTCTGTAAAAATTTTAAGTATTTATTTCAGTTTTACTATTTTGTAATAAAGTTTCAGTACATTAATAGTTGTCTGTACATATTCATTTTGTTTTTCTACTGCAAAGACAATCGGCAAGACAATTAAAATTGTCTTGCTGAAAATCATTTCAGTAAACATGTAAATATAAATCTGTTAATGCTTATTTTATCTTATTCTAGAAAGACAATCGGCAAGACAATTGAAATTGTCTTGCTGAAAGTCATTTTAGTAATATTGATTGCTTATTTTAATATCAGATTAATTTTATAACTGGCAAGACAATCGGTAGGACTATTGATTGTCATGCCAGTAATAAAATTAATATCAGAATTATATTGTTTTATTTTGTACTGGTATGACAATCGGTATGACTATCAGATTGTCATACCAGTTGTTTATTTTTATTTGTTTCTTTTCCTTCTTTTGCCTGGTATGACAATCGGTATGACAATCCCGGATTGTCATACCAGCTGTTATATAAGGCTTTTGCTGTGTTATGTTAAATCATTTTCAACATAACAGTTCATTTTCAAGAATTTTGAACAGTTTTTCACTCTCTTTTTCTCTCTTCTCTCTCCTCGAACAAGAACCAAACCAAAAATCTGTTATTTCCTTGCTCGAGTTTTTACTCAGCAAACTTAATCATCACTTTAGTGATATATACATATAAGTATATACATAAAGAAGTGCTGTTGAATTTTCTGAAAAATAAAAGTTATTATAAAAAAAACGCAAAAATCAAATTAAAATCAGTTTGCCCCTTCAAATTCCATTTTAATTTTAATTTCTTATTTGTGTCTTTTGGTGTGTCAAAACTGTGTTAGTGATTTAAGAATTTTAATGAGATACATTTCTGTCTAAATTTTTCGATTATAATTAATTTAATTCGAATTATTAAATTAATTTAATTAATTCGAATTTTCTTAATATTATTCTTAAAATTCTGAAAAGCTTGTGTCTTATTATTATTTTATAAAAAAAATGGCTCTCAATTTCCAAATTGTCGCGCATAATCAAGTTGGTTATTTCAATCCGGAAAAATGTGATGTTGAAAAATTTAAGCCTTGGATTAGATTTTTAAATGATCATTCGATTGTTAGCTCTGCTATTAAATCAAATGTGATTTTAAACGTCGATCTACTTAGACTGATTTGCACAACTTCTACTGTGGCCGATGATTCAAAATCTTTTTCATTCACCATCGCAAACACACAGTATGTAGTTGATGAAACAGTCGTCAATCGTGCGTTAAATTTTCCACTAGACAATTTCTGTAATTTACCCTCTGAAAATGATATCACAACTTTTTTCAATGCTATTCACTATCAGGGGGTGATCAATTTAACCAAACTTTCTAAATCAAATTTGGTGTCTGAATGGGATATATTCTTCGATACACTTTCCAAAGTGTTTGCCAACTGCACAAAATCTAATTTTCATAACATTACTTCCACCCTGCAGTATATTGGTCTTGCGGTTGTTTTCAATCAAAGGATCAATTTTGGCAAACTACTTTTTCCCATTCTCTTGAGACGTCTAACTTCTGCTTTACGTGATCATTCTACAAATCGTAGGGTATCATGTTACTATGCTCGTTTTCTTATGCTTATAGCAGATCATCTACTCACCCCTGAACACAAAGCACTTTTTGCTAACTCTGATGTAACCGAACCCCCACTAGTTAGCAAAAAGATTTACACTCGCCAAGACACAACCTTTAAATTTATGCAAGTACCAGTACTTGTATCTGCTTTCATGGCCAATTATATTCCCTTGCCTATTTTTAATCTTCCCGGCCATGAACAGCAACCTCAACCTCCAGTGGTTCAAGCCACCCAGGCTCTTCCATTACAGGTAGTAACTCCTCACTCTCACTCTCTTCCTACTTCTATTAACAGACCCTCAGTGGTTGATAGGGCTGACCATGAAGTTGTAGAACCACAGCTTCAATCCCAGGTCATAGAGCCAAACACAGAGTCTCATTCTATCTCACCCTCTCCCCCACTGTCTAAAATGTTACCCAGAAGATTACTAGGAAGTAGTACAATGTCAAATATGAGTGAACCCTCAGCTCTGCCTCCTCCTAAGAAAAGAAAAACCTATTCTGAGGCATCTGAAAGCCCATCCTTGTCCTCCCAACAGGACATGGACTTTGAAATGGCCAATGAACAGTTACTAGAGGCATTCTCTCAACAGGATGCATCTATTGAAATTCGCCATCGGGCCATGGCATCTTGTACTGAGTCAAGCACAATTCCATTACTCACAATGGAACCATACACTTCCCCAGATAATACTCAGGACACCCAGCGAGGAGTGCACGTAGAGTCGGTTACAGTGCCTGCCATAGTTACGGCAGAAGAGCAGTCACATGCTTCAGAGGGAAAATCTGACTCTCCGCCATCTTTAATAGAGTCATTTTCTCCCCTCCCAGATCCAACAACTCTGGCTCCCTTATGGGATTCTCCACTCGCAGATTTATCTGGAGAAAGTGGAGGGCAACTCGGTCAATCTATCCCTGAAGCAATTCAGACATCTATTCCAAAAGATTTGATAGCATTGACTGAGGATCGGGACTCGCGAATTCCCATTGCACCACCACTGACCTCTCTTGAAGAGGCTAGGGTGATTTTTAATGCAGGTACAAAAGAACAGCAATTGGAAGACTCCTCACGAGCAATCATATTGAGAGAAACACATGCACGTGAGATGAGTGAACCAAATACGAGTGAACTTCAGGTGAGAGCACACACAGACACTGATACTGTCAACCTGTTAGCTCAGATTGCTGCCCTGAAAGAAGAACTTGCTAAAAGTCAAGCTGAAGCTCAAGCATTCAAAGCACAAGTGGTTGAACGGTCTTCTTCTTCCACCTCTGTCGACAATCAGCTTGCAATCATAAGGAATGACATCTCAGATTTAAAGACTACTGTAATACCAAAGCTCAATTCTATTCAGGACACTCCAAATTTATCAGCTGATGACATATCCAACTTCTGCTCCCTACATACAAGAATGACTTCTCTTGAAGACCTCGTTGAGATGAATCATTCACTGGACAACTCAAAATTTCTAAAGATAGAGACGGGCATGGAACATCTAAATGAAGGCATGAAGCACTTATATTACATGATCAAGAATTCTCATTGCCCTAATGAAGAACAAAGAGCTTATTTTGAAGGACCGTCTGGTGGAGGATCAGGCTCTGGAAGTGGTGGAGGTTTCAAAGGAAAGTCAGTAGAGGATCCCTCAACTAAGGGGGAGAAGAAAGGGAGTAGTTCCAAAGGGAAAGAAAAAGATACTTCTGCTGGAGATAAAGGAAAGGCTGATGATGCCTACTACAGTGGAGAACATGATGACTTCGATATTTTTGACATTCCCACTGAACCAGTTCAGGAAGATAAAGATGGGTTATTTGAAGCTGAAGAAGAAAGTGATTTTGAAGATTGGGAAGAAGAAGATACAGTGGATCCTAGGTTTGAGAAAGAATTTCAGAAAGAGCAGTCAGAGATGCAAAGAAAAGAAGCTGAACTCAAGAAGGTCTCACAGATCATTGATAGGAGAAAAGACATACAAAGAACAGAAACTCTTCAAATTGGTGGAAAGTGGGATGAAGCTAGGAGAGTACTCGATATGCCTCAGCTATGCACTAACAATGATAGGCAGTTCTTACATCTTCTTGACAAGCTGGAAATCTCAAATCCTAACAATGACATGTACATGAATGCTATCAAGACTGAAGTCTCAAGGATCACAGCTGCTTTTGATAGATCCCTAAATGAGATGAGCATTTTTGTATATTGTCAGAGTGAAGGATCATTCAAAGTGTCACTTCATCTATTTGAGAATCGTTCGTTGTCAGAGATTTGGGTTCTTTTAAACAAAGTGAAAAGAAGCTCAGAGTTGAATGAAGTTCTTCGGGAAAGGCTTAAAGAGTTTGCCAGCAGGGCTAGTCCTCAAGTGGTCAACAATCCTCATCAGGTGAGATTCTTTAAGTCTGATTGTCTTCAAATCTGTCAGCTAGATGTACAATCTCTTAAAGACTACTCAGCTAAGCATCTGGTCTGGATGGAACATCATTTAAGAACTGCTGGATATTCATCCATGTTGAAGACTCAAACTGCTGACTTGATTCAAGCTTATTGTGAGAAGAATGTTAAAAGGTACAATCAACTCAAGAATAAGTTGAAGACAGTTGGAGTTCAACCAGTCAGACCTGCAAGCTTCACTTCAGAAAAGGATCGTGTTTTTGACAAGGAATTGCTTCAAGATTTAGAAGAAGGTGAAGTCAGAAGAGAAGACAACTAAAGTCAATTAGCTCAAAACTCAATGTAATATGATTAGAGCGTTATGAATCAAGATAGTCTAATGTAGTTATATGTTCAGGCTAGAGGAACATCTATCTTGTATTCACTTGTAAATTTCATTTGGAATCTGGAAAATGTTAAATATAATCCAGAACTTTTCTGCTATTTACTTTACATTACTGTTTATATCTTTTTCTTATTTGTTGGTTGAGTTATCCTCTAGGTATTTGTTGTTATTGTCTAACAAGCAAATAGGGGGAGATTGAAAGGCATATGTCATAGCCTACTCGTTTATTCGAGTATTTAACTCAACTCAAATAAGAATGTAATAAGTAAATAGTGGATCAAGCATCAGAGAGATCTCACAAAGTAACATCTGTCAAAGAATAAAGAAACATTGTTCATCTGCAGACTTGAAGATTCACTGGAAGAAGTTCAAGAATTTGATCATGCCTCAGTGATATAAATCAAGATCGTGGATTTAATCAAGTGACAGAGATCTCGTCAAGGTATCATTTATTACAAGGATTCAATCAGAACAACAAAGTCAAGACATGAAGAAACATCACGAAAGTTAGTCACTCATGAACCAGACAGTACATCGAGTGTCAGCATTGAAGTGACGGAATTGATTCATAAGTCTCAGAGACTTTCAGAAGATTGTCAGAAGAATGGATGCTGCTCAGAGATAGTATTAATTCACTATTAATTAATTAAGTCATATAATTTAATTAAGAGAATAAATTAAATCTGCAAGGATTAATTTATTGATTAATTGAATTAAATTGATTAATTAATTTAGAATTAATAATGAGGATTTTCAGAATGTTAATTGATTAAAATCTGTGATAATTCTAAAAAGACAACTGATTGTACTAGTATGACAATCGGTATGACAATTGATAGTCATACCGAATGTCTTGCTAATTCAGTTGATTGTATTGATAGAATTTTCAATTAGATTAAAATCAATTATGTATTCAGAAAAACAATTTCAATTGTACTACTATGACAATCGGTATGACAATCAATAGTCATACCGAAAGTCTTGCTAGTTCATTTTAATTGTCTTCCTAGCTCTAATAGATTGTCTCACCGAAAGTCTTTCAAGCTCAAATAGATTGTCACACCAGTTCAACAACTTAGGCTGTGATTGATTAAAAGAAAGCAGAAGACAATATCAACAGACTACTCAAGCAAAAACAGAGCAGCACACATACAGAACAAGAAAACACAGCAGAAAACAAAAGAAAATATTTCATCATTCATCTGCTTATTCAAGATCAAATATTCTAGTTTGTTAATGTTAAATCCAAACCACTAGAATTACTTATCTTGTTCTTGTATATCAATCTAGCGGATTAAAATCCCTAGAACTTAATCTCAAATCGCTTTTAGCATTTGATCTTTTAATTACAAAAATAGAAAAAGTTCATGTCGAATTTATTCTAAATTTGTAATAATTGATTTGAGATTAAACCCTTGTAATCGATACCGTAGTTGTAACACCTTTCAAGTTTAATAAAAGTTTTATTTAACTTGAATTTTGTTTCACAATTTTATTCCGCATTTTATTCGACGAAACGGTATTGTTTGCATTCAACCCCCCCTTCTACAAACAAATTGGGACCTAACAGATAGGGATTTGAAAATAATTTTAAATTCAAAACTCCGATAACTCCCAAAGATCAATTGAGTTAAAAGTGATGAATAAATCATCTTATTTAAAGGTCAACTTTTAACGACCTATTCCTTCGAAAAAGGATTTTGATAAAAAGATATAATTGTCTTGGGACTGGAATGTGGCCTGGCCGGCACGGAGTGGTATCGGGCAGTGACCAGGCGCGGAGTGGCGCATTATGCAAGCGCGGAGTGACGCATTATGCAAGCGCGGAGTGGCGCATTGTACGGTTATATGGTCTATGTGACCATTGACTTTCAGACTTACACGGAAATGGGCAACCACCGTGTAGTGTCTTGATGAGCCCAAAGGCGGCTAGGTTTGTATTCCTTCTACTAATAGAGAAAATTTCGTATTCGGCTGATCACCGATACGTGGTTTATTCCAGTATAGTCCCTTTCTTCCATTTTGGAAAAACTGTTGTGAAATATACAACAGAGAGCCGATAAGGCTGAGTTTTAAATAAGGATGTTGATGATTATATATCAAATCCATTTGAGAAATCTGCCAATAAGGCTGAGTTTTAAATTGGGATGTTGATGAATATATATATCACACCCATTTAAGAATCTTGGTTCGAGTAACATTTTGAGATTTTGAATTAAAATGAGTACGAGTATAAAATGATTTTGAGAAAGAGATGAATACAAGTATCCAGTGGATATACTATTGTAGTTGATTTTGAGAATATTATAAATTTGACAAGCATATAAACTTTCAGAACGCTTTGGAGATACAAAGTATAATTATTGGTTTTATTTATCCTTACATACTTAATTATGGGGATATATACCTTGCTGAGCTATAATGCTCACCCTTGCTTTTATATATCATTTCACAACAGACTACCAGCATGGATCAGACCAGGACTAATGTCCGTAGGCGGGTAAGGAACGCTCGTGAGTTCTGTAGGCTTTTTGTGCGCTAGCCCCGTCAGGTAGATAAGTGGAGATGATTTATTTGATACTGTTTCCAAGCATATAACCTGTGTGTGTGTGTGTGAGTTTGAATAAAAGGTCGAGTAATATTGTGAAAAGAGAATTATTTAATTAATAAGTGATCATAACGACCCGAATTCACGACCTTGGATTTGGGGGTGTTACAGGTAATCCTCTCACAAAATCTTTCCTCACAAGTTCATTGATATTATTGAAGTTGAGGTGAGAAAGTCTTTTATGTCAGTTCCAGCTGTCTTCAAGAGATGCTCTACTCAGTAGACAAACTTCTAATTCATCAGTACTTGTGGATACCCTGGCTTCATATAAATTACCATGTCTTACACCAGTCAATGCAATCTTGCCATTAGACTTACTGAAAATTTCACAATGCTCCTCATAGAAATTGACATGATAACCTCTGTCACAAATTTGACTTACACTCATCAGATTATACTTGAGTCCTGCAACTAGAGCTACATTTTCAATGATGACATTTTCAATTTTAATTTTTCCATATCCCAAATTTTTTCCTAAATTGCCATCTCCATAAGAAACACTTGGGCCAACCTTCTCCACATATTCTGATAGTAGGGTTTTATAACCAGTCATGTGTCCTGAGCATCCATTGTCTAAGACTAGAGTATTCCTCCTGTTACCCTGCAATCAGTAATTTGAATCAGTTAGTGTTTTTAAGGACCTAGACTTGCTTGGATCCTTTGTCCTTTTTAAGTTTGTTAACATATGCATCATAAGACTTTTTATCAGAGTTTATGTTAACACCCTTACTATCAATATGTATACATGCAGAAACATATTTTGCTTTAATTAAAGAGGGTTTCAATTTATAATACTTATAATACAAACTGTGATACTCTTTACATGTATAAATAGAGTGCCAAACACTAACACAATGAAAATAAGGACTCTATGGTTTATAACTAACTATTCTATTCCTAAACTCTGATTTGGAAGAAACAATATTTATCTTTTAATTCTTCTTGCAATAATTAGCAAGATGATTAGTGCTATCACAGTTTGAACAGGCCTTTCTGGGTGCATCGGGAGGGGTTACATAATTTCCATTCTTATTAACACCTACCTTGCCATTCATATTTTTACTAGACCTTTTCCTCTTGTCTTTCATGTGTAAGTCCTTCAGCTTTTGCTTAAGCTGTTTCTGAGTCATTGAACCAATATTTACTGATTTTGTGTGAACTTGTTCACTCTTATCAGTAATTAAGTTTGATATAAGTGCTGAGGTTGTACCTTCCTCATGGATTGACTTAACAGTATTAGCACTTGGATTAAACTTAATGGTCTTTATTTGAACCTTGTTCATTTTGACCTTGCTATCAATTTTTATCGGTTCTGTTTTCTCAGTTTCTTTTCCAATTTTCTTATCAGAATTAGATCTAGCACAATATCCTAATTCTGATCCCCAACGACCATTCTCTAAAATTTCTTGAGTTGTCTTTCCTGAGTTAGTCCAAAGTTTAATAACTTCTCTTTCTTTCGCTAACTCCTTCTCGAGATAAACATGTTTTTCTAACAATTTTTCTTTAACATAAACATCATTATCTCTTTCTTTTTGAATTTCAAGCATGGAAAACAACTCATATTCTAGGTGATCATTCCTTTTCTTTAACACATAGTTTTCACTCTTGATTATATTATTCTCTAAGTTTTGATCCCTATAACCAACATGCAGAGTCTTAAGAAATAATCTTAATTCATAGATATCATCAATATCAAAAGCATGAATAGTCTGAGGTACCTTTAATTCAGCATTGTCAGCCTCAGCATCAACATTTGCCATGAGAGCATAATTAATCCATCATTTGAATCTGATGAATCATCCCAGTTTCTATTCTTTGAGATCAAAGCTTGTTTCATCTCAGCTCTGGGTTTTCAGCAGTCAGCTGCAAAGTGTCTAATTCCATCACAGTTGAAACATCTCTCTTTTGACTTGTCAAGTTTTCCATATCTTGATTCCTTCCAATCAGTATTTCTTCTGTTGTTCCTCTTATCAGAGTTTGAGGAACTGGAACCTTTTCTGGAAAATCTTTTTCCTTTCTTGAAGTTCTTGTAGACCATCTTCTTGAAGCTTTTAACCAATAGGGCAGCCATTTGATCCATGTCTTCATTGTTATTTTGATCACTATCAGTATCTAATTCATTATCAGTATTTGAATCATTATCAAAATTTGATGATTCAGTATCTGACTTCGTAATCATGGCTTTCCCTTTGGAGTAGCTTTTCCTCCTAGCTTTCTCCTTTGGTTTCTCTTCAACCTTGAGTGTAACTGGTCTAGATTTAGATCCTTTCCTCTTGCTTCTTTGCTCCATCTCTAGTTCATGAGTTTTCAGAACTCCATTGATCTCATCTAGAGGTGTGTCATCAAGTTCATAGTTATCCCTTATTGATGTGATTTTAAAGTCCCACTATTCAGGGAGAGCAAGTAGAAACTTCAAGTTTCAATCCTCCAAATCATATTCTTTGTCAACAAGGGATAAGTCATTTAGCAACTTCTGAAATCTATCATAGATCTCAGTTAAGGACTCATTGTCCCTTGAGTCAAAGTGCTCATATTCTTGAGTAAGTACTGTGCTCCTGTTCTTCTTGATAGGGGTTGTACCTTGACACTTTACTTCTAAAGCATCCCATATCTCTTTTATTGTCTTACATCCAATACTTCTATTGGATATAACACTATCAAGACTGATGTGCAGGATGTGTCTGACCTTAGCATCCTTCATGATAGATGAGAGATCTTCATGAGTATATTCCATTCGGTCTTTGTCTATCATCTTCTTTGGTTCTCCTGCAAGAGAAACAACTACCTTCATTGGTTTATGAGGACTATCATAAATCCTGTTTAGATATTCAGGATCTATGGCTTCCAAACACATGGCCATCCTGACTTTCCATATTGGATATTCATGTATCTTCAAGATAGGCATCTTGATTGCTTTATACCAACTCATGTTGCTGCTTATCTGTGATGTGGCTGGGGTTGGTGGTTTTGGATTTTGTGGTTCTTCTTCTTTGTCTCCCGTTGTAGATTAATTTTCAGATCTTAAATTGTTTGTACGTTAACAGTAAGTTCTAATACCAATTGTTAGGCCCTTAATCAACTGTGGAGGGGGTGAATACAGTTAATACAATCAATTCGACAAATCTTCAAAAGAATCAATAGTTTTTATATTGACGGATAAAAACTGATTACAAACATACTCTCTCGAAAGGATGAACAGATATACTTGAGAGCTGCTAGGTTATGCGAAAGATATAACAATGTCGCAATATTTATAACACGAACCTAATATGTGCTTTATATAGAGCACAACTACACAATGTATAAGGAATCATATTCTATCAACAACAAGGAAACCTAAGACAATGCTTCTGAGATAAAGTCCTTCACCGTCTTGAGTTCCTATTTCCTTTTCCTTATCGAAGATCAATTGATGTGACAAATCCTGATTTCATTATCAGTTGACATCAGCATCCGTTGATATCATTATTCGTTGATATCATCATCATCCGTTGATATGAACTTCTGATAGTTTCTGCTTGATATCATCAATTGCTCCTAATAGTACTCAATAGCTAACAAGTAACTTTTTTATAAAGTTAACAATATAATATTAATTATGCCCATCATTACAAGTAAAATTAAGAATATTATTTAATAAAAAAAATTGGGTGCTATGCGAGTTATAATCTAGCATTTGAAATAACATGATTTAACAATAAGAAGAAAAAAAATACTAGTTTGATTATCTTTTTTCATCGTTACAATTTCGGAACCAAAGTTTTTCCATTAATACAATCTCCAGAGTGTTGAAATTTTACATAGATGCAAAAGTAGTTAAAAATTGATACACCAAAAAATAAAAAAATGCCACAATTTATTATTTCTTCAACTACTACTTGATTTCTAATTCACAAAATACATTCATTCATCACTCTCATTAAATGAGTATTACTATATTTAGAAAAAAGTAGGTAAAAGAAATAAGCAAGAAAAGGAGAAAAACAATTATTATTTGACTATTTTTGTGTTGCGATTTAAAAGTCAAAATATTAGATATCACATGAACAAAGTTAATCTATAAGCACAACCTCACATTCAATGCAAGTTATATACAAACAAAAGTAAATATATAAATTTAAAGGATGAATTCATATATTATTGATTTTCCAACAACTACCTACCTCCTAATTCTTATCTATGATTAATGATTGTAGTATAAATTTCTTTACATCCAAAGTAAAGTTGTAATTTAAAGTATTGGAGTTTGTGAGAACAATCCTTGATACAAAGGAAATAAAATTCACATGGAAAATCAATCACACTTTCGCATACAATGCACAAAACGAGTTCGTTTTAGGTTCGTCGTGTGGACTACTGAAGAGCAGAATGTGATGGATGAAGAACTTCTAAAGTGAGCTACTTTTAACTATACTTAGAATTATTAGATTATAAACTCTTAATATTTTAAGGAAATGAATTTCATAATTTTACACTTTTTTATAAAATTACTTCTTTTGGATCTTGTTTTGTTGATTTTTTCTCTTCATGTTTGTTATTTTGTTTGGTTGTTCTTTTATATTTTCTAGTTTACAAAGTTTGTTTTTCATTATATAATATGAGACTCTACAAAATTACATATTCAATATGTACTTGTATATACAAAAATTTACTTGACTTTTCATTTTAAAATTCTTATAAGATAAAAATTTTATTATATAATTATATATCAATTTGTATTCACTTATTTCACCTAAAACTTGGGATGTTGGGTGTAGTAGCATTATCAAACTAATAAATACCATGTGCCTATTTTTTATATTTTGATTCCTGAAATAAATCTTGCAATCTTGTAATCTTGCAGGTGCATGTTTTTGCCAGCCGAGAAGATTTTTTTAAAGATAACAAGATTGTTGCCAAAAAAATCAATGAGAGATGTAACAATGCGCATGCAGTGGTTAATTGTAAGTCATATTCAAGTAATATCTTCAGTTAAACATTTAACTAATTTGACCTAATGCAACTTTCTATTACCTCATAACTAATATTATTGTAACATCATTATTTTTCCATATTTTATAAAAATGAAAAGGATTGGTGATGTGTGTTCAATAAAATTTGCATCTTCAAACAACATAGATTTTCATCAATTTACTTTAGTGTAATAAGCGGCGCATTGCGCAGAAAAAATGTTATCTTTCTAATTGTTCATGATCGTTGGTTTCATTTATTCAGGAAAATAGGGTAATAAGACATTTATAGTGCACAATATGATATTTTTCTTTTTCTTAATTTTCTCTACTTTATAGAAATATATAATATGTATTTTGTATCAAAGATCTATTAGTTGTGCATAAAATGAAATCTTGTCACACATTGCGCGTTTATATCATTTTTGTTCGTAACTGCTGAAAAATTAAATTCTATATATGAAAGCTGATTCCGACTAGTTTATCGAACTATGATACATAACAAAGTAGATAGCAGACGAGGATCCTTTATTTTTCTTGTAGATAATTTTTAGTATAATTTCCTAGATTTTCATAAGTTTTTTTATTATGTGTGCAGAAGCATGGAAAATGTGTGCAGAGACATGAAAAATTTGAAAACATTTGGGATCACGTGGAATCTTCATATGAGGGAGATTTGAGTGACTTCAGTTTTTATATACCAGACAATCCTAATGATCCGGATCATTTAGTTATTCCGTAAGTGCTTTTCAACATCATGTATGATCATCGTTAATGATTTTGTTTTTAAATTATTAATGAATAATTACATTCTTGATTAACACAATATAAGAAAAAAAATATGGTACATCACCAGCGAATAACTAATAACCAACTTATAGTTTATGTCTAAGGAAGTGACATATAAACAACTGGTTTCTGAATTTTCTTTCCATGTTATAGGCCAAAATTTTTATATTACATTATATATCGCTACACATGATAACCATTATAGTGTGTCTTAACTTTTTTTCCAATAATTTGGTCCCTTATCTTAATATTTATTTTATTTCAGGGACAAGTATCGTCCTCGAGTTATTAGGCGTAGCAGGATCTGATCCCGAGATATGAAGTCGAACATATATATATATATATAATAATTGAGATGTTCTCAAATTAATATGTATGTTTTGAATGTGTAACAATAATGTCCGTACCGAAATGCTAATGATCTAAAAATTTACTATATAAAATAACAATATTTAGAAAAATGATGGGTAATATGATTCGCGAAACGCGAATCACCATGATGTTATTTTATTTGCATTATATATGTGTCATATAGCACTGTTGAGAAAACCGATGCTCCATGAGAAATATTTGAGTTTATCACAAGAAAGAAGATCAATCATTAAACCTTTATTATGTATTCCTCTTATAAAATATCAAAACTCAAATATGCCCATATTATATTCCTTTTTAGGTGAACTCAGACTAAAAACTAACATGTGAGTATTAATAATCAACAAATTAACAAGTTTCTGATATGATCATTTATGATCTATTGCTTTCGTCGCCTAGATTTAAAAGCGTTCCATATATTTCAGACTCTGTCTAAATGTATCACACGATTTTAATGCTAACGTTTTGCTCAATCTTTCTCGCCCTAACACTATTACCAAGAAAGAATTTAACTAATGAACCATGGCCATATGAACTGGTTCAACTTCTTATCCAGAATGCCAGGGTCATTTTCAGGAGGATACATTATGGGTACTGATCAACATTTATGGCAAAAAAAACTAAATATTTAATAACAACATTATATAAAAGCATTGATAGGCATGCTACCATGAAAGCTAAGCTGGGCTCACTGGAAGCGATACAGAGAGCAACCTAGGAGATAAATCGTACAACTAGAACAAATTTCACCCTGAAAAATATTACAAGTGACGTTGTGTAAGGACTTTCAGATTACACAAATTTATGAAGAGGAACAACCAAACGACTGCTAGTATCAGTATCATGCCACGTATAAACTCATCTTGCTACTGTTATTGGTTTATTGTAATGAATAAATTTGAAAACTTAGCCTCTATGTTGGGAAAGAACAAACCTTAATCATACTACCACAAAAACTTTAAATTATCTTCTAGAATTATAAAGCCCCTATCCATTACTAGAATTCAAATTGATGAGTGGCTAAAGTAACTTGATTTTTACAAATCACTTGCATGGTTTACCCATCGGATCTCAAAAAATTTTAGTGGACTAATGTCACTACAGGCAAAAATTGAGAACCAAACCTTGCTCACTCTTAAGCATCACAGTAGCCATTGGTGCAAAATTGCAATGTGCCACCTGTATAGATCTTGTCCAGTGACAAATTCACTAGATAATAAGAGTACAAATTCACTTTTAGAGCCATAAAAGGATGTCAAAAATCATATACGATTTTTTTGACCATTTGTACATGATCAAGATTCATCAAAATGATAACAAAGTCTATGCATCAAGTGGCACAAACTGCTAAATGAGGCTCTACAGTTAACTTTGCCTTCTTTCTTAATATTAAATACATCAAACCTAATCCTAGCTTTGTATGCATACAGTACTTAAAAAATTCACCACTATGTTCAGCCACAAAATGTTGATCAACTTTTCGATTTTACATCTATCTGATCCATTAGTACACCTGGCACATGATGAATATCATCATTTTTTCTGTTTTCTTTAAAAGTGTATACATCAAATATGCACACATACGGTCAGGGGTGGATACAGAAATTTATAAATGGTGTGTCACTTATTAATATTTAATAAATTCATTCGCATATATAATTTTTTTGACCGAGTCTAAAATGCTACATAATATACTAATTTAATCTCAAATTAACAAAATGACATTAATGAAAAAAAAAGTATACCATTTATTTGACAATTTCACAAACAGCTTATAAAATATGGTATCTCTTATTCTTTTTCCATTAACGGGAGCCAAAAATAAGATGATTTTGAAATACAAGTTGTAATTGAAGAAATAGAAACGGAATTTGATATGCAGCAGTTGGAGAATAGAAATGGAGAAGATAAGCCATAATTATTCTATCTAAATTGTTAAAAAAAGGACATTTTCCTTGAAAATAATGGTGTGTCAAGTGACACATGTATCGCAGTAGATCCGCCACTGCATACAGTACTTAAAAAACTCACCATTATGTTCAACCACAAAATGTTAATCAACTTCTCAATTTTACATCAGCCTGATCCACTAGTGTAACTAATAAAGGATGAATATCATCCTTATGTCCCTTTTGTTTAAAAGTATATACATCAAATATCAACTTCCCTTGCTAAGCCTCCATTACACCAGAAACTTTATCCTCATTTGCAATTACGAAGTTTTTGACGAATTCTTTCTCAGTCATCACCATTATCGACGATAACATATGACTCTCACTCAAGCTGTTTTTTAAGCCTAAAACTTGTAGAATTGAATATCTTGGGATAATCCTCTTTTCTAAGCTATAAGTTAAAACAACGGTGAGTTTTGACAACTTAGATGGTGTCCACCGTAATTTATTCAAAAAGAAATCAGTCTTTTCATTAATTATATCCTCCGTATAAACTATAAACCATAATATCTGGCAGCTTCTTGAACATGGAAATGATCTCAATATCGGAGAAACCAAAACTCTTAAACTACACACATCTAGATTCCCATGTTGAGTCATTGAGTCACTGACACAATACAATTTTCAAACAACTTTGCAAAAATACGAAGACTCAAAATCAAAACCCATTTCCCTAAGTCTCAACACAAAATTACGGAATTTTTCATGTGGTGGAGTTAAAGCTGGACGATGACCATAACTTCTTAAAATATATATAATTTGCGAATGAGACACACCGAGTCCAGAAAGAAACTGAGTATTCAACAATAAAGTTTTCGAAAGGTCATGAAGTAGAATATTCGGATTGTATTTGAGTCTGTCCAAACACTCAAAACTCACAAACAAGTTAAAGTTACATGTCCCCTTAAAACTCTACTAAATTAATAACGATTAATTAACAATTTTTAATAGTCCTGAATCTCTTAATATAAATTAATAATTCGCTAAATTTATAAGATAATAAATATTTGACAGGGAATATGACCTTTATATAAATAAAATATTTGTATTCATGTAGATTAATTTATAGAATGACTTTTAAAATTAGTTTTTGGTATTAAACCGCTATCTCAAAAAGCTAATTATCAAATATTAATAATAATAATTTTATTTAGTCAAACCTATAATTTGATTTTAACAAAAAACTATTTTTTGGGCAAAAAAACATTATTATAAACATGGCCTTCAAGGACACATGGTATCATAGTATCATAGATCATGTCAATGCAGAGGAAATGACTGCATTTCCATAATATTCAATTTTACATAAGTGAACTGAGAAACCATAATTATGGTTTTCTCTTGTTCACTTGTACATTACCACAAAATGCTAAATGAAACTAAACGATTCGTGACACGATTCTGTCAGTAAACCTGCAATATCTCTCCTTCCACTTCCCTGTCATTAAGTACAATGTAAGAAAGAATACAGAGAAGCCACATTTATATCCCATTGCTATAATGCTATAAATTAAGAACTTCTCCTAAGCATCACTGACTTCATTGCTCGTATCTACAGTTGGATACTCGTTGCTGTCTCATGAAATTTTCCCGTCTGGAGCACCACAAAGAAATTCATTCCCATAAAAACCATTTCGATCAAGTGTATCAAAATGTTCTGCATTCGGAACTTGTCCACACAAATTATTGTATAATAGGTTCAGAACGCAAAGAAAATCAAGATTGGTTAGTGTCTGTGGTATCTCCCCTCTTAATGCGTTAAAACTAAGATCTAAAGACTCTAGACCTTTCATTCCTCCTATGGTCTTTGGAATCTCACCTGACAAGTGATTGTGCGAGAGATTCAGCATGGAGAGACCCTGTAAAAGGCCTATCTCTTCTGGAATCGATCCTGTCAGAGCATTGTGAAATATCTACCCCACTGTGGTATGAGTATACTAACTCAAGCTGATAGGATGATCTTTTTGTCACAATATCTAATTCGGCACCAACAAAAGCAGATGAAATTAGAAAACCAAGTATGGTTCCGTCTGTAGGTCTGACCCTGAGCATCTTCAAATTTTCAAGTTTGTTAGGAATAAGACCAGACAGACTATTATTAGACAAACCAAGATATTGTAACTTCTCCCGCTGCAGTATTTCTTGGGAAATTGATCCACTGAACAGGTTGGACGCCAGCACAAGTAAACGTAGATTGTGGAGTTTGCCAACGAAGTGTGGTATTCTTCCTTCAAATCTATTGTTTTCCAGTTTCAGACCCTCCAAGGATTGAAATCTACGGACAACATCCGGAAATGGTCCATCAAAATTATTGCCACTTAAATCTAAATACCCAAGATTTTTGGCAAATTGGAGTTCAAGTGGAATATTACCATCAAGAATGTTTCCTCCAAGGCTGAGAAAAACAAGAAACATACAGTTCCCTAAACTACGAGGTATCTTCCCTGACAAACTGTTGTAGGAGAGATCGAGGACTTCAAGAGCATTGACACTTTTACAAAAAGATGGTGGAATTTGACCATTTAGTTTGTTTCCAGCAAATGATACATTTTGTGCGGGTGCAATGCCACTGAAATTATTACCAGATACATTAATGACTTCAAAATCTTCAAGCTGGGCAGGAATGGTTCCTTGAAGATTGTTGTTTGCTAAATTTAATGATCTTGGATAAAAAGAGGGGTGCAATTGGATACGTGATGGTATAGAACCTTGAAGGCTATTCCCAGAAAGATCCAACAGAGAGATTGATGGTAGATTGAATAACCAAGAAGGGATCGATCCCGATAGACTGTTGTTAGCCAGATCCAAAAGTATAAGTTAGTTAAATTAGCAATCAAATCTGGGATTCTACCTCCTATATTACAAGATGCAAACTCCAATTCTTGAATATTAGAGTTGAGTTTAGAGGAGCTATCATCTTTCTTCAGTGTCAGTCTATTGAATCCTATACCAATGTACACTATATTAGAACTTCGGAATGAAGAGACAGGAACACTTCCAATTAGATGATTGCGGGAAACAACAAGGTAGGCTAGGCTCGGAAGATAGCCAATGCATTCAGGAAACAAAATTAAGATAGTAAAGTGACCGTAGATCGCAGATTGTTACAGGAATGGATCCACTTAAAACATTTTGTGATAGAAACAAAATCCGAAGGCTTTGCATCTTGGAGAACGATTCTGGAAGATGGCCTTTTAAGAAATTGTCATTGAGCTGCACTATTTTTATCTTCGACAGATTTGTGATTGACAAAGGTATAGATCCCTGAATGGAGCAATTATTTGCAACAAATGAAACTAACTTAGTTGTGTTGGCAAAGGAATCTGGGATTGAATCAGCTACTTGTGTATATTGTATATCCAGTCTCTCCAAGTGCGACCAAGGTACAGAAAACATGGAACCTAGGTCGATGGTTAAACCATAATTGTATCCCACATACAGTCCTTTCAGCTGAGGAAGGTAAGGGATTGAACCTTGCAAGTTACAATTCCTTAAATCAATTATGGAAAGGGAAGTAAGATTTGCTAGCTGGTCTGGTATTTGGGAGGAAAGATTATTAGAATTCACAACACAAAATTGCAGATGAGTAAGATTGAGAAGCTGATCTATATGGATTCTTCCGGACAATCTGCAGTTGGACAAGTAAAGTGTATTCAGATTAAAAAGAGATGAAATTGGCTGAGCCCAACTAGTTGACTGAGAGGACTCTAACAGATCAACACCAGTTAATCTTAGTACCTCGAGATTGGTGAGTCCTTGTAGCCAGTTCAGATTTAAGGAGTACAAATTACCATTAGCAAAATACGAATACAAGGAACCAAGAGTGAACCTATATGAAGAGGTTAAGTTTACAGAACTACACGATACGTCAATAATCTCAGTAGAACAGGACAAATCAAGCTGTGTTAATGAAGTAAGATTAGCAAGCTGAGTTGTGATGGAATCATCAAACATAGCATTCGAGAGATTGAGGTAAGTTAGACTGGTGAGATTTGACAATCCAGACGGTAATGTAGATGACATGAAATCATTGAAACTGAGGTGAAGGTAGTGAAGTTGTTTTAAGGTGAACAACGATGGAGAGATTTTACCTTGAATGGCAGTGGATTTATTAACATTCGAAGAAGCTGGAACGAGTTCTGAATTAAGGTTCACTAAGAAACTTTGTGGACTAGGATTCCTGAGGTCAAGTGATACCACATGTCCCGAGCTCGAGCATCTGACTCCTTCCCAGATGCAGCAGTCATCACCTTGCCATGAGTTTAGTCGATTTGAAGGGTCAAAAAGCAATGACTTCACATGTAGGAGAGCGCTTCTTTCTGTAAACATGCAACCATTAGCAAATAACAACAGAGTGATGATGGACAAAAATCAAAGAGCCAATTTGTCATGATTATTCATAGTTCAAGCAAATATAATTCTGAATGTTTAATTTCCTAGAACTGTGTTGTTGTATTTTGTTACAGTTTTTTTATCAATAAGATGCAAAACCGTAAACAGCTCAATCAAATTTAGAAGATAAAGCAAAAAGACTTGAAGTCAAACTTGTAACTTGTGAGTTTTTTTTAACTCTTAGCTACTCTTAAAACTCAGATTTTTAAATAAAATTTGGATCATTCAAATGTGACAATTGTGAACATAATTTGCCATTTTCTGACAACTGAAACCTTAAATTTATTATTTAAGAATTATGCAATTTCAATTTTTGATTTTGTGACTTTTGGTCCTAAATGTTCATTAAGATTTAAAGAGCTAAAAAAGATTAGACACACTAAATGTCATGTCAATACTTCTTTTTTATCGTTTTTCTCAGAGTTTTATGAAATCGGGTTTGGGTTATTAATTTTTTCTGAAGATTTGTCATTCACCTCCAATGTCAGTCATCCTTATAGATTGAGTTGTGAAACAGCTTGCTGGAAATACGACAGCTTATTTCCTAAACAAAAATACGTGGTAATAATAAGAATCAAAATATTTCTAATGTACAATGTTTCAGAAGATATTCGTATGCCCGCAATTCTAAATAAGGTAGCTGGAAAATTAAGAAATGTTAAGAATGAGATAATTAAGGCCAATGTCTGACGGTTATTTTTTTTTTTTTTTTTTGACAGGAAGCGTAATTTTATTAACTTCTCAAATCAGCCTCAATACAAGATTTAATTTCAATAGGAACAGAACTCCTATCGATTATACGACCTGAATAAATATGAGCCTCCCTAGCAAGCTTATGGGCGACTACATTTGCAGACCGTTTAACAAAATACAAAGAAACGCTATTCAAATTACTGAGATAACGTCGACATTGTTCAACCAAAACTCCAAACGGAGACCGCTTAGGAGTTTTACTGCGGATCGCTTGGACAGCCACCAAGCAGTCTGACTCCAAGACCACGTTTTTCCATTTCATCTGATCAATCCAGCTTAAGGCCTCCTTGATCGCCATAACTTCTGCTGTACTGGGATTAACCAGATTCTGCACGACCTTGGACATTGCTAACACCAGATGCCCCTCATCATTTCTCGCAACCATTCCAACTCCCACTTCTTCCCGGTCTTCAAACGTAGCCGCATCCACTGATATCTTAATTATGTTTGTCTGAGGTTTAACCCAGTTAGAAGCACCATCTCCATCAACTGTAGGTTGGAGGGGGGCAACAAACGATCGACCCTGGGCTGCATTCCATTGTATAAGATACTCTTTCGTGTTTGCTACTACTCTGTCCACCGTCGAAAACTTTTTATTCCAAACCCAATCATTACGAGCTCTCCAAATCATCCAACACAAAGTTACTATCTCAGCACGCCTGTCCTTACTGCTGCTCCTACAGACCTTTGCAAACCAATTTTGAAAATCCGTTGTTTCACCATTTTGCAAACTGGGGTTCAACAACCCCCAGCACTGAGCTGCAAACACACAGTTCACCAATGTATGATCGATTGTCTCAGGCCCTTCACCACACAGAGGACAACCTGTTTGCACTATAACCCGTCTAGTTTGAAGCTGTGTTAAAGTAGGTAAACAACCTGAAAGTGCCCTCCAAACCAAATTAGTCGCCTTTGAGGGAGCTTTAATTCTCCAAAGTAATCGCCATATATTTTCATTATTTTCGCATCTCCACGCCCCCCTTTGAGTTTGAAGCAACCTATATGCACTTTTCACCGAATAATTTCCAGAATCTTCAAGGTTCCAAAACATGACATCTTCTGAGCTATCTGCACTCAGAGGTATTTTTAGAATACACTCCTGATCCCTCTCATTGAAAACGTCTCTCACTACCTCGATATCCCATTCTTTTCTGTCCATACATAACAGCGACGCCACTTTTTTATCCCTCAAAACCGGAGACACAGTTGATACATAAGGATTGCAATTCTCCTGAAGCCATGGCTGTCCAGTTATATTAATACTTTCCCCTGATCCCAGCCTCCATCTACATCCCTCTGCAACTAAACTTTTAGCTTCAAAAATACTCCTCCAAACAAAGCTAGGGTTACTACCCAAACTCGAGTTCAGAAAGTCTGAATCAGCCCAATATCTTGCTTTGTAAACCTTTGTTACCAAACTTTCTGGATTTGAGATAAAGCGCCATCCTTGCTTACCAAGCATCGCAAGGTTAAAATCTCTAAAATGACGAAAGCCCAAACCACCTATACTCTTATGCTTAGACAACCTGTCCCAACTCATCCAATGTATTTTAGATTTACTGTCCTGAGTCGATCGCCACCAAAATTTTGTCAAGCTTCTTTCTATGTCTTTTGTTATCTCCATGGGAAGTAGGAACACATTCATTGCATAAGTAGGGAGAGCCTGCACTACTGATTTTACCAACGTCTCCCTTCCTGCCTGACATATATACTTAGCATCCCAACTTCTGATTTTTGTCTGAACTTTGTCCTTCAGAAATCCTAAAATGACTGACTTCTTTCTCCCTAGAATATTTGGCAATCCCAAATACTTGCTGTGATCATCCGATTCCTTCATCTGCAAAGACAAACAGACATTCTCCCTATTCCATTGAATAACATTTGTGCTGAAAAACACTGAAGACTTACTCCTGTTAATTTTCTGACCCGAAGCTCTTTCATAGATCGCCAACAGCTCTAACACCTTCTCAGCCTCATTCGTATCAGCCTTGCAAAACAAATAACTGTCGTCCGCAAAGAACATATGTGAGATACTTGGGGCTTTCCGACAGACCTTAATACCTCTGATCCATTGATTTGACACATACTTCCGAATCAGAGAAGACAATCCCTCCGCACAGATAATAAACAGATATGGAGATAGTGGGTCCCCTTGCCGTATACCCCTACTCGGAATAATTGGCCCCATTTCGTGCTCTCCATGAACAATGTTATAAGACACTGTTGACACACATTTAAGAACCAAATGCACCCACCATTCGCTAAAACCCATTTTTCTCAGAATCGATTTTAGGAAATCCCATTCAATACGGTCGTAAGCCTTGCTCATGTCTAGCTTTAGTGCCATATACCCGTCTTTACCAACCCTTTTACGCTTAAGATAATGCATAACTTCATACGATACCATGATGTTATCAGTGATCAATCTACCCGGAATGAAGGCACTCTGTGTATCTGAAACCACCTTGTCCAATAAAACTTTCAATCGATTGGCAATAACCTTAGTTACGATCTTCATTAAGACATTGCACAGCGCTATTGGCCTTAACTCACCCACAACTGTTGGGCTTTTTATCTTTGGAATGAGGACCAAATTTGTATCATTTAATCCCTCTAGCAACTCACCAGTTTGGAAAAAATTTTTGACTAGCTTCACCACATCCTCTCTAACCACTGACCAATGCTTTTGATAAAAGGCAGGTGTCATTCCATCCGGACCCGGGGCCTTATCTGGATGCATTTGAAAAAGTGCCGCTTTTACTTCCCCTTCACTAACTTCCTTTAAGAGCTCCATATTCTGAACCTGATCTATTGTCGTTGAAACACAATCTATAATTTCATCTCCTTGTGAGCTTTCTGTGCTAAAAAGCTGCTGATAATAATCTGAAATATGATTTTCAAGCCCATTGTGCCAATCTAACCATTCACCCCTCTCATTCTTCAATCTACCAATCCAATTTGTTCTCCTGCGTTTGTTACACGAAGCATGGAAATACTTCGTATTCTTATCTCCTGCATTTAACCATAATTGTTTTGAACGCTGACGCCAGAAAATCTCTTTTTGGTCTAAAATCAGGAATAATCTTTGTTTAGCTTCCTTATACTCATTGATCGACTGCACATCACGTTTGTTCCTAAGCTTCTTCAATACCATTTTGCACTCCTTTATGCGCTTACTGAAACACCCAGTCACTTCCTTTCCCCATATCTCCAAATTTTCCCCACAGAGTTTAATCTTCTGAGCAATATTAACCAACCCCTCACTCTCCCAACTATCCTTCACAATTTGAAAACAAAGAGGCTCAGTTAGCCAGGCATTTTCAAATTTAAATTTCCTCCTTCCTAACCTGTTGACATTTGTCTTTGGGTCCATAAAAATGGGACTATGATCTGACGGAGATCCTTCCAAATTATATAACTTTGCCAACGGGTGTAAGTTGAACCAAGAATTATTTGCTATAGCTCTATCTAACCTGATTTCCATCCAATCCTCCGTATTTCTCCCCTTCTCCCAAGTAAATTGATGCCCGCAAAGTTCCAAATCTTTTAACCCTGTATCCGCCAAAACATCATTAAACCCATCAAGAAGTCGTTGCGGATATGGCACCCCTCCTTTTTTCTCAGATTGCTTACTAATATTGTTCATGTCCCCAATGATGCACCAAGGTAGATTAGAATCGCGTGCCAGATTCCTTAGTAAGTCCCACGTTTTCTTCCGTTTAGACCGATCTGGCTCCCCATACAGACCAGTAAGGCGCCAAGGTTGCATATCATTCACCATAACCTCCACATCAATGTGATTTTTGGATAAGCTAAGTAACTTTGCTTGATTACTCTGTCTCCATAAAAGTGCCAGCCCTCCACTCCTACCCTCTGGTTCAACCACTATCATATTTTCAAAACCAGTCTTTGATCTAATCCACTCCATCTTCTCTTTAGAACTTAATGTTTCGCATAAGAACACTAAAATAGGCTTTTCAGAACGAATTGTATCGTTGAGGAACCGAATTTTCCAAGGTAAGCCCAACCCTTGGCAGTTCCAACTGAGTGTACTCATGAGGAGTGGCGGGCCTGCATAGCAGAGCCCGCCAAAAGCAAGTTTTTTTGGCCCATTTGATGTCCATCTTGTGTATCCATGGTAACGTCCCCATTTACTTCCGTCTCTTCCTGTAGCCCAATATTTAGGCCCATTCTACGTTTTTTTGACTCACTGACTTCTAAAACACTGTTTTCATCTTCAGACAAATTTCCCGCTTCGTTTGAAATATTTCCTTGCTTTATCACCGCCAGCTTTTGATTTATCGTAACCAACTCAGATATGATTCCTAGATTATTGCCTCTCCTTAGCGTAACATCTTGTTGGCCTTTCCTTAAATCTCTCCCCTGATTATTCTGCATTTTTGAATCTCCTTCTCCCTCCCTCGATCTTTCCAAATTTTCCGGAATTACCATATTCAACTTACCACCATCCTCTCCCCGTAACCACTGATTGGAAGAAACACTACCTTGCTGCTTCCTCACCGGAGCTCTGAGCGTGCTGTCAAATTTCCTCTCCTCCCCTTTATCTGGATTATCAAATAACAATTCACAGAACTTTTCCGAATGACCTATTATACCACAAAAGAAACAGAAGGACGGTAATCTCTCGTACTTGAAATGTATCCACAGCCATTCCCCGCCTTTCTTCTTAATGCGCATTTTGTTTTTAAGAGGCTTGCGAACATCAATAGCAACCTGTATTCTGAGATAACTCCTTGAAAAACTTTCAAAATTCTTTGAATCCGATGCTTTAAACTTGCCCACATAATCTCCAATTGATTTTAAAATGTAATCAGAATTAAAACCAATCGGTAAATCATAAATCTGGACCCAAATGTATAGATCTGATAGATGAATACTAGCTATCTGGTCCGTCTCTTCCAATTTCTTGACCAGTAATACTTGTTGATTGAACGTCCAAGGCCCATCTTCCAACACTCTTTGCACATCCAACTTATGAAAGAATCTAAACAAATACACATTAGGGGTATTTGTTTCCTCCATAAAAACTCCCTTTACAGGCCTCCAAATCGCTGAGAGAGTATCTCTCATTGCTCCAAAGTTTATCTTCCTCTGATTCAAGAAACAACCCACCAAACACAGAGAATAATCGATGACTTGATTATTCTCAGGAACTTCTGGTAAAATCAATCCCTCCTCATCATCATCATTAATTGAGAGATTTGCATACTCATCCATAATAGCCTTTCCGCTTGATGAATCAGCCATTTGACAAGAATCTACCCTTTGATTAACAAATGAGACACAAAAAGCTAAAACTCGTCAAAACTAACGAGACAGAACAAACACAGGAACATCCATGTTTAAAATGATAGAAAAGACAAAAAAAAATAACTGAACATAACACACATTTAAAGAATGGGTAAACGTTTTACAAAGTTTGCTAATGCGTAATAGACTCAATCAATTTATAGTAAATACTTTTCGTTACCTTCAGATTTTAGAATTCGTCGAGATTTCAGAAGAGTTAGGCAATTATATTGCATAATTTATTCTAAGTGAGGTTACAGGAGAGCAAGTAATTGCATAGGATTATTTATGATTGGGTATAAATAACCTGGATCTAAGGGGTAATAGGATCTAAGGGGTAATAGACTCAATTCATGTACCAAGACCCCCTCACCCATTTCAATTAAATGGAGAGACTCAGGCTCAGGTCCAACTCAGGACCTAGGTCATCTCCCAGCCACCATCCAACCCATGACCTGGGTTATCTCCCATCCATGATCCAACTAATGACCTGAATCACCTGCCTACCAGGATTCAACCCATGACCTGGATCATCTCTCAGCCACGATCCAACCCATGACCTGAATCACCTGTCTACCAGGATCCAACCCATGACCTGGATCATCTCCCAACCAGGATCCAACCCATGACCTGGATCACCTGCCTACCAGGATCCATCCCGGAACCAAGATCACCCTGAGAGGAGTCCCAACAAGCACATGTGCACTCCACAACCCACCAAGGAGGGGTACGTGGGCACGCGACAATGACAACTATCAACAACTAACATATCAGACAAGTATGGCGCGTGTCAGAGTACCGTTGGGACCCCAAGAAGGTGGCCCTTGCCTAGATACGTGTCCGCAATCTACCCAAGCTAGGCGTCCTCCGCCTCCAACAACCAACGGCCCTGATCTAGAGGTACCAACACCTAAACCCTACCTTTGGGCTATATATCCCCCCAAAGATGAAGGGTTTAGGGGTTAGACACAATTCATTACACACACTCTCATATACACAGTGAAACGCCCCCAAATCCGGGGTCAGAGGATTTGGTCATCACTATAAAACCTCAATCTAAATTAACTTGTTAAATCAAAATGCAAATGTCAGCGGAAGATTCCACCATAGAAGTTTGCAGCTTCCCGGAGTTTCATCCAGCTCAACACAACACAACCATTTCAAACGAATGCGCCTATTTTAACTTACTCTGTTAGGTCACACACACTGTAGAGGGGGTGAATACAGTGTAAAGTACAATCAAATCGAACTTTAATATCTCAAGTAACAGAAAACAAACTTTATTGAAACAATAAACTCTGTTACAGTATGGAACTGTTACCTCTCAGTGATGAATAATTATCACGAGAGCTGCTAGGGTTACAATGAATAATCTTCTCGAATATGATAACACTTATAGTGTAAACCCTATGTCTGTGTTTATATACTACACAGTTACAAGATAATCGCTAATTGATATGAAATATACTTCTGCTTCCTAAAATATATCAATCAGATATCTTTTCTTCCAAGTATTCTATTCTTCATAGAATTCCTTCTTCATGCATCTCTTCTTATGTTTATCTCGATCTTCTTTCCTTTAATCAGCTACTGTCCTTATCTGAATGTACTTCAGCACTTAAGTTCTGATATCCATCTTCTGATGATTATCTCCTGATAATATAAGTACTGATATCCTTAAGTCCTGACTTCCAGTAAGTACTGATTTATCATGTTTAAGTAAGATTTGAAAACTAAATATAAATCATATTAGCCATGACATTATCAAATATATCTAACAATCTCCCCCAACTTGTAAATTAGCATAATATACAAGTTTAACAGATATTTGATGATGTCAAAAACATTAAGTACAAATACATGAGAATTAGACTAGATAACTACAACTTACAGTCCTTAAAGCTTTACCAATATTTAACTTCTGATAACAGCTTCAGTCTGTACAAATATCAGAATTTAATCAGTTGTAGATCTTGACTTGGCTTCATCTTCTGATCTCTCTAATGTCAGGAGTTGTTCTGAGATAGTTCTTCAACAAACATCTCTCAGCATATCTAAGTTCATCAATCATCCTCCTTTTAGCATCTTTAAGCTCTGCATTATCTTCACCAATTTGAAAGATTGCAGCCCTGAGATCATTAATCTTTGCTTTTCTTATATCCTGATCCAGTCTGATCAAATAAGCTTTATCAGACTCAAGATTGAATTCCACATCCCTGTAACCCAGAAAGTGAGTTATAATTTTAGCAGTATTGGGCTTCATTTCAACTATATCACCCTTGTGATCTCTGTACTTTGGAACATATGTGCTGTCAGACTTAACAGAATAAAGCCTTTTCTGTCTCTGAATCTGATCCTTCAAATAGTTTGCAGCACTTCCTGTCAATCTGTCATCCACTTGAAGTAAGAATAGTACATGCTCCAATTCTTCAAAATACTTCAATGGAATGGCATTTTGCCTTATATGATAAACCCCACCATCTGTCATGAAGTACAACAAGATGTGTTCTTTTAAGTAGGTATGGTAAACCATTTATACAGATTCCAGTTGATTCAATCTCTCAGGAGTTGCTCCAATACCTGGTTCACTCAAGGAAGTTGGATCATTGGTAGTGTTCAGTATTCTTCTTTCATCAGCGCTTCCCAATCCAGTTTTATCTCTTGCTTCCTTTCCAGTAACTACTCTTGCTTCAAAACCACTTGCAGCAGTCTTCAAAGGTTGAGTCTGTTTTGCTTTAGTGAATCCTGGTAGGAGTGTCTTTGGTCTAAATTTTGATATCAAGTTAACTTGAGTTATGTCAGAGGTTACTTGCTTCTTTGGAATATCAGAACTTACTGTCTCTTGACTCTGAACAACTTGAGCCATGTCAAAGGTTGTTTTAAGAACTTTTCTTGAAGTCAGAGCAAGATCATCCTTTTCATTAGTGATTTCTTCATTCTCAGGAGGCACATAAACCTTGATAGGTTCACCAACCTTTTCTTTACCCTTGGATCTTGGATCTATCTGCGGTTGTGATTTAGCCAATGTTGCTTTAGTATTTGTCCTTTCTTTTATCACAATGCCTTTGATTTTTAGAAGTGTCTTTTTACCAGAAGCTTCAGATTTAGATATGACTTTTTCTGATTTAAGTCTGGCTTCTTCTTCCATTAAACTCTCCAAGTCCATTCCTGGATTTTCCTGAAGAAATAACTGTCTTGACATTTCTTCATCAAGATCTAAAAGTTCATCAGAACTTATCCTTTTACCAGTAGCATAACTAATTCTTTTCCCAGTATCAGAACTTGTCCCGTGACTTGTGATTTCAGCTTTTCTTGATGAGAAACCTCTACCTTGACTATGACCTCTACCCATTCCAGAGTTTCCTTGATCATCCTTTTCATCATCCTTCCCTTTCAGTGTCTTGTCAGTCTTGCATTTGGACTTAATTACTTTCTCCCCCTTTTTGGCATCAGCAGGTAGTAGAAGAGAGACAAGCAATTCCACTGAGGCTTGGATTTCAGTAAGTTGAGATTTCTGAGAAGTTTGATTTTTCAGAATATCATCAATCTGAGCTTGTTGTTTCTCTTGAGTCTTCTCAATATAAGCAATCTTGTCAAAGGTAGGTTGGAAGAACTTTTTCTTGTCAATTTTCTGAATTTGGTCCTGTTTGATGAATTCTTCCTGAATCTTGTGTAGCTCTGCATGAGTAGTTGAATGGAGACCTTGTAGATGTTTAGTACTCAATGCAGTGACTCTAAGCTGGGTTTTGAAATTATCAAAATTTAACATTTCATCAGCTTTTGTCAAGTGCTCAGCAAGATGCTTTGCATTTGGAACACAGGAAACTGAGTTCCATTTCTTAGTCCACTCCTGTCCTGCAGGAGTTTCACTCCAAGGCACTGGTGCTTCTCTGGTAACAAACTTCTTAACAAGTTCAGATTTAAGAATAGTTTGTTGAGGAGCATGTCCTGAAGGACCTGCTTCATCAGCATCTGTATTTGGAGTAGCATCACCAGTATCTCCAGCATTTGCAGCATCAGAACTTACAGAATCAGAGTCTTCTGATAGAACAACAGTGTGAGTAGCAATAGAGGCTTCAGCATCCTCTAATTGCTGATCTGGTTCTAAGTTCCGATCAACAGCCATATCCTGATGCTCACCTATATTCTGATCATCAACATCTAGATGCAGAGAAGGTGTAGTAGATAATTCTGGAGTTTGAGCAGCATCAGTAACAGGTGTTGTTGATGGATTAGTTGATGTTGGAGCTTCTAAGAGAAGTACTTCAGGCACAACCAAGGTCTGAATATCAATATCAGCACTTGTGCCTGTATTAACAGGAGATACAGATTTTTGAACAGGAGACACAGATGGTGTGTTGGCCTTTTCAGTAACAGCGTCCTGAATTGGAGTTGATGGAGAAGTAGTGACTGGAGCAGATTCCTTTTCTTGTGAGATCAGAGATTCCTGATCTCCTTCCTTAGCTGCTGCTTCTTCATCATCTGAAACTGGCCTTTTTGCCCTCTGTTTCTTGTATCTCTTTGTAGATATAAATTCCTTGGGAGTTTCAGGAATAGTCATTCTTCAAAGCCTCTTGAGAAGCCTAGATCCCCCAATTCCAGAATCCTTCTGAGAAGTCACTTTCTCAGCTTCTTTGACAACAGGTTATGATGTAGAAACCTGTTCCTCACTGTCAGACTCATCTCTTAAAACAATCCTCCTTCTCTTTTGAGGTGTTTGAGGAACAGTCTTTATCCTCTTAGGCTTGGAAGATGAAGGCTTCACAGTAGATGCTGAGGATGAGGGTTGAACTGTCTGTGAAGTGGAGAGATAGGATTTGATATATTGCCTGATGGTTGGTTGAGTAGTATGAGTGGTATGTTCTGATGGTTGTTGTGGTGTTTGGGAGGTGGTGTTTGGTTGAACATCAGGATAAACAGATCTATAGGAATCAGGATCAGCATTTACTAAGATCTATTTTACAGACTGAGGAATCTGTAAAGGTCTAACCACTGATTTCTTAGTGTCAACATTTACCAGGTCATTAAAGTATCGTTTTGCAACCTTAAAAGGTGGAGTTAAGGTACTGACTAAGTGAGGTTCATCAGTACAAAAAGTATATATAAGTTGACAGAATCTAGCAAAGTAGACAACATTCCTATCCTCTGTCATCCTATCCCCAATAAAACCTATTATAGCCGTTGCAAAATCAAAATGAGTTTGGTTTATAATGGCATACCCGATGTGCTGACTCATTATGGGGATGGCATCAAAATTCGAACACTTGTTCCCAAAAGCTTTAGTGATGCAGTCGAAGAAGAAACTCCATTCCCTTCTGATATGAGCCTGTTTCAACTGCTCAAGCTTTGCCAAACTCTGTTCATACCCTAAACTGGCCATTAACTCCTGAAGAGCCGATTCCTCTGGAATTGAAAAAGTACAACCTTCTGGGAGATGTAGAGCTCTGCGTATTGTACCAGGAGTGACTGCATAAGGAGAATCACCCACTTCGAAAACAATAATAGGAGTACCATTTTGACCACCATTATCAAAGTTTCCAATCCTCCAAAGTGTCAGAACTTGTTGGCTTGAGAATACTGAAGGTTGGGTCAATGCATACCCGATTTCACTGTGTGCAAGAAGATCTTGCACAAAATGCAATTCAGACGGAGCTTCAGCATTATCAAGAATTGCAACATAGTTGTTTGGAACAAATTTAGCTCCATCAATGATTAAATCCTTAGGTGCCATGAAATTAATCGAGATGTATAAGTGCCTGTTAGGTGTTTGATAGAATGTCTATATGAAAAATCAACGTTAGAAGAAGAAAGAAAGTAAAAGCAAATAGAGAGAAAAAGTGTGAAAGGAAATAAAAGATTAAAAAATCCTCTCTCTGTCTAACTTATACGTTTGAAAAAAAAATGTAATCGTTGGACACCTGTCAGACATGCAGTAAAAATGAATAGTTAATGAGCACGAGAAAACAGTAATCATTACTTACCCACTTGCAGTTTTTCAAGGAAAAAAAACCGTTCCACTTACCAAGTTATTCCATTAATCAAGGTGAAACAGTTTTAATTCAAAATTGAAACCGTTCCCACTTATTTAATTACTTTTCACTGCAACATCAATATTTTGAAAAAAAATTCGAGTGAAAGTGACCATAATAAATCAAATGAGCAAGTACTGATAAAATGAAATCAGAACTTAAGTTAAAACAGAATTTATATGGTCATCAGAATATGAATATGTATCAGGATTTATCAATGCATTACAAAATATCTCAGAGACAAGATCTTGAAACAAAAACAAATTTCATTAATATATCAAGAGAATACATTCATGAAATTTAAATTACATCAGAACTTGTACAAGATTTCCCTAAGCTGCTAAACCTAACGACAACAGCCTTTGTCCTAGCTCAAGAAGCAGGGCAAGGCTGATGATGAAGAAAAACAGGAAGAAGAAAATAAATCATTTCTTCTTCCTACTCTCGACAAACTGAATAGCGTCACGACTGCTTATCAGAATTTATGCTATTATCAGAGTATTTCTCCAGTAATCATAGAGTTTGAAAAGTCACCAAGAAAATATTTTGTTTTTCTAATACATATTTACTTAATACCAGCCATGCACTTGGGTCGTCCCTTCCACATTTTTTACTCTAGATCTCAAAGGAGTACCTGAATTTTAATCCTTGATTCGTTTGCTTTTTTCTTTTGATAAGTGAGGTTTATCAGCACTTAGTACATTCAACAGATTTACTAGCATCAGAACTTAACAGATGAGAAGCAATATTCTAGTTTGTGACTTAGTAATAAGATAGACAAAGTAAACTCAACTAAGCTCAATTATCGGAATTTGCTTGTGTCAATAGATTTCCACAGAAATAATTACTTCTTACATGAGATCCCTTGTTTATTGAAGACTACTAGGTCAGCATCTAGCACAGTTATCCTCATAGGATTGAATAGTTACCTAAATAGACATATCACTATCAGAGTTTAGAAACATATATCAGACAACAATCAGTACTTAAACACATTTTTCAATTAATCACAGAATACACAAAGAGATTAAATTATGTAAATACTGATCATAAAGTCTGATGCATCAGAACAAAACTAAGCAGATTTAGAGAAAGAACCTGAAACCATTCCAAGTTCATTTACCAATCTTGTAAAAGTAGCTTCACACAATGGTTTTGTGAAGATATCTGCTAGTTGTTGAACTGTTGGAACAAAGTGCAATTCCACTGTACCTTCATCTACATGTTCCCTGATGAAGTGGTACCTGATGCTGATGTGCTTTGTCATAGAGTGTTGAACTGGATTACCTGTCATAGCAATAGCACTTTGATTATCACAGTAAATAGGGATTTTGAAGTATGTTAACCCATAATCCAGTAACTGATTCTTCATCCAAAGAATCTATGCACAACAGCTTCCTGCAGCAATATACTCTGCTTCTGCAGTTGATGCGGAAATTGACTTTTGTTTCTTGCTAAACCAAGAAACCAATCTGCCTCCAAGAAATTGGCATCTTCCACTTGTGCTTTTCCTGTCAATTTTGCAACCTGCAAAATCTGCATCTGAGTAACCTATTAGTTTAAAATCTGATTCTTTAGGATACCACAATCCCAGATCAGCTGTTCCCTTAAGATATTTGAAAATTCTTTTCACAACTATTAGGTGTGGTTCACTTGGATCTGCTTAAAATCTTGCACAAAGACAAGTAGCATACATGATATCAGGTCTACTTGCAGTTAGATAGAGTAGAGAGCCAATCATACCTCTGTAATCAGTAATATCTACTGATTTACCAGTATCCTTATCCAGTTTTGTTGCAGTGGCCATGAGAGTGGATGCACTTGAACAATCTTGCATTCCAAATTTCTTTAGCAAGTTTCTGGTGTACTTAGTTTGACAAATAAAAGTGTCTTCTTCATTCTGCTTGACTTGAAGGCCCAGAAAATAGCTAAGTTCCCCCATCATACTCATCTGATACCTTGACTGCACAAGTTTGGCAAATTTCTTGCAAAGTCTATCATTTGTAGACCCAAAAATGATATCATCAACATAAATCTGGACCAGAAGTAAGTCCTTTCCATGGTTGAGGTAGAAAAATGTTTTGTCTATAGTTCCTCTGTTAAATCCACTTTCCAGAAAAAACTGAGCTAAGGTCTCATACCATGCTCTAGGAGCTTGCTTAAGTCCATAAAGTGCTTTATCAAGCCTGTACACATAATCTGGATGGTTGGAATCTACAAAGCCTGGAGGTTGTTCAACATATACTTCCTCCTCCAATTCTCCATTTAGAAAAGCACTTTTCACATCCATTTGAAAGACAGTAAACTTTTTGTGAGCAGCATAAGCCAAAAATATCCTTATGGCTTCTAACCTAGCAACTGGTACAAATGTTTCAATATAAACAATTCCCTCCTATTGAGAATATCCTTTTGCAACCATCCTTACCTTATTCCTTGTAATTATGCCATCACTATCAGTTTTGTTTCTGAATACCCACTTTGTACCAACAACAAATCTATTCTTTGGTCTTGGCACTAGGGTCCAGACTTTGTTTCTTTCAAATTCATTTAACTCTTCCTGCATTGCTTGCACCCAATCAGCATCTTGAAGAGCTTCTTCCACTTTCTTTGGCTCAGTCTGAGAGAGAAAAGAATTGTAAAGACATTCGTTTGAAGTACCTGTTCTAGTTCTGACACCAACATCAGGATTTCCAATTATCAAATCAGGTGTATGTGATTTAGTCCACTTCCTTGCAGATGGAAGTTTTTCTCTAGAACTGGATGCTCCCCCATGATCCATGTTGTCTTCATTTTCATTTTCTGATGCTCCCCCTGAAACTATGTTCTCTGAGTTGGATTCTTCAGAATTTAGATTTTCAGAACAATCAGAACTTGGCTTATCAGAACTTGACGAATCAGAACTTGAAGAGCCAGATGTATGTTCTGATGCTTCTTGAGATGTGATTTGTTCTTGAGTATGCTCCCCCTGTATAGGTGCATCTTCCTTTGGCGTAGTTACCACAGTTTCAATAACATCAGAGTTTAATCCATCAGAGTTTACAGTATCAGGACTTAGACTGTCAGGATTTTTAGTATCAGATTTGAGTCTTCATTTTCAAATCTCAGCTGATCATGATCAATAAAATCTTCAAGACCAGTAATCTTCTTGTCATCAAAAGAGACGTTGATAGATTCCATGACCACTCTTGTTCTCAAATTATAGACTCTGAAGGCTTTTGTGGAAAGTGGATATCCAACAAAGATTCCTTCATCAGCTTTTAGATTAAATTTGGATAGCTGTTCAGGATGAGTCTTGAGAACAAAACCATTGCATCCAAATACATGAAAGTACTTCAGATTTGGCTTCTTTTTCTTCATCATCTCATATGGTTTTTTCCTTGCTTGTTAATGAGTGTTGCATTTTGAGTAAAACAAGCAGTCTGCACAGCTTCAGCCCAGAAATAGGTTGGAAGCTTTGCTTCTTCAAGCATTGTACGTGCAGCTTCAATTAGAGTTCTATTCTTCCTTTCAATAACTCCATTTTGCTGTGGAGTTCCAGGAGCAGAAAATTCCTGCTTAATTCCATGGTTTTTGCAGAACTCTTCCATTATTAAATTCTTGAACTCAGTGTCATTATCACTCCTTATGATTTTCACAGAATCTTTGACCAATTTATCCAGATGTTTGACATGATCAATCAAGATAGATGCAGTTTCACTTTTTGTGTGCAAGAAATACACCCATGTGTATGTGGTGAACTCATCCACTATGACCAATGCATATTTCTTCTTTGCAATAGACATGACATTCACTGGACCAAATAGATCAACATGTAGTAGATGATAAGGCTCAAGAATTGATGATTCAGTCTTGCTCTTAAATGAAGATTTTCTTTGTTTGGCCTTCTGACAAGAATCACACAGGCCATCAGGAGCAAATACTGAATTTGGCAGTCCTCTCACAAGATCTTTCTTGACCAGTTCATTTATATTGTTGAAATTTAAATGAGAGAGTTTCTTGTGCCAATTCCAGCTTTCTTCAATTGATGCTCTACTTATCAGACATATTGCATAACCATCAGTACTTGTTGAAATCTTAGCTTCATAAATGTTACCATGCCTGTATCCTTTCAGAACAACTTTGCCTTTAGATTTACTCACAACTTCACAGTGTTCTTCAAAGAAATCAACATGATAACCTCTGTCACAGATTTGACTTATACTCAGCAGATTGTGTTTAAGTCCTGAGACCAAAGCTACTTCTTTAATGATGACATTCCCAAGATTGATATTACCATATCCCAATGGTTTTCCAATGTTGCCATCTCCATAAGAAACACTTGGGCCAGCTTTCTCCACAAAGTCTGATAGCAGGGCCTTATTTCCAGTCATATGTCCTGAACATCCACTGTCCAGAACTAGAATATTTTTCCTGTTGCCCTGCAATCACAAAGACCACTAATGATTAGTTTTAAGGACCCAGACTTTCTTGGATCCTTTGGCCTTATCAAGTTTGTTAACATTTGTAGCGGATTTAGCATCAGAGTTTATGTTAACATTATTCTTATCAGAACTTACACTGTCAGACTTTGAATCAGAATTTACATTAGAAGGAACAATGAAAACTTTCTTCAAAGAAGAATTTATTTGATAATAATCATAGTACAAACTATGATATTCCTTACAAGCATAAATGGAATGCCATAAACTACCACAATAAAAACAAGGATTTTGTGGTTTATATCTAACAGACTGACTCTTAACTCCTGATTTTGAAGGTAAGGAGTTTATGTTCTTATTCTTCCTGCAAAAAGAAGCCAGATGGTTAGAAGTTCCACAGTTATGACACGTTTTCCTAGGAGCATAGGAACAGTCTTATAATCATTGCTTTTATTCAAACCTTCCTTTCCATTCCTATTTTTCCTAGGTGATTTTACCTTGTTTGCATTCTTAACATCTTTCAGCTTATGCTTAAGCTGCTTCTTAGTCATTAAGCCTATGTTTACTTCAGCTGTCTTTTCCTGTTTTAGTTTGTCAGAAGTTAATTCCACTTTAACTTCTGATTTCTCATTATCAAACTTTACAGTTACAAACTTAACAGGTTTTAACTTTGACTTTTGCTTAACAACAACAGGCTTAATTTCTACAGTTCCTTTATCATTCTTATCCTCTCCATAACCTAAGCCCTCTTTCCAATTTTCACTACTTAGCAAATTTTGAGTTGTTCTGCCAGAGTTAGTCCAAGTCCTAATAATCTCTCTTTCCTTTTCTAACTCAGTTTTTAGAGATTCATTCATTTTTAGCACTTCATCCCTAACATAGAAAGCATCATCTCTATCCTTCTGAGTTTGATGGAACATAACTAACTCTTTTTCTAAGAAATCATTTCTTTTCTTAAAAGCAAGATTTTCAGAAGTTAATCTTTCACATGTTAAAATTTGATCTCTATAACTAACAAACATGGTTTTAAGATATCTTCTCAACTCATTAATATCATCAGTATGAAAAGCATAAGTAGTCTGAGGTACCTTTGTTTCAGCAGCTTTAGAACTGCTCTCAGCACTTTCTTTATCAGCATTTGCCATCAAAGCATAATTCTCCTCACTTTTAGAGTCTGAGGTATCTGTCCAGCTTTTATTCTTTGTGACAAGAGCCATGCCTTTGTCACCCTTCACTTTCTTGCAATCAGGAGATATGTGGCCTTTCTCACCACAGTTATAGCATTTGATATTGGTATAATCTCCTCTATCAGACTTTCCTCCTCTGCCCTCAGATCTTCTGAAATTCTTCTTATCAGAACTTGTGCCTTTCGTGGAAAACTTCTTTCCCTTCCTGAACTTTCTGTATGCAATCTTTGTGATCCTTTTCACCATAAGAGCACACAGCTTCATCATCTCCTCATCAGCATCAGTCTCAGGAGCTTTCAGAATCTGAGTCATCATCACTTTCAGAACTTGATGACTCAGTATCAGACTTTGTGAGAAGAGCTTTACCCTTGTCTTTCCTTGTGGTAGCTTCTTTGGTGGATTCTTCTTCAGCCTTAAAAGCAACTTTCCTTTACTTTCCTCCTTTTCTCTTGCTTCTTTGTTCCATCTCAAGTTCATGAGTCTTGAGCATTCCATAAATTTCATCAAGAGTTGTTTCATCAAGATTGTAGTTGTCTCTTATTGTTGTTTTCAAATCCCAGCATTCAGGAAGAGCTAACAGGAATTTAAGGTTTGAATCTTCAAAATCATACTCCTTATCAACCAATGACAAATCATTCAAGAGTTTGACAAATCTATTATATAAATCAGTCAATGACTCATTAGACTTTGAGTCAAAGTGTTCATACTCTTGAGTGAGTATTGTCTTCCTGTTCTTCTTAATTGTATCAATTCCCTGACACCTTGTTTCCAGAGCATCCCATATCTCCTTAGCAGTCTTACAGTTAATTACCCTATTTGACATTACATTTTCAATGGCACTATGCAGTAAGTGTCGTACCTTAGCATCCTTAGCAATTGATGCGATATCTTCAGCAGTATAATCACTCTTCTCCTTTGGTACGGTCTTTGCTACTTCACCTGCAACCGCAACAGCGAGCTTGGTTGGTTTGTGAGGCCCTTCCTTGATTCTATCAAGATATTCTGGATATGTTGCTTCCAGGAACATGGCCATCCTCACCTTCCATATGGGATATTCAGATGGTCTCAGTATGGGAACTCTGATGGTCTCATACCGACTTTGAATTTGTGTCTTTGTTGGTTCTTCAGTTTTGGTAGGCTTAGTTGGAGTTTCTATGTCAGACATGATTGTGTTTGGATCTTAAACTGTATGTGCGTTAACAGATCGGCTCTGATACCACTTGTTAGGTCACACACACTGTAGAGGGGGTGAATACAGTGTAAAGTACAATCAAATCGAACTTTAATATCTCAAGTAACAGAAAACAAACTTTATTGAAACAATAAACTCTGTTACAGCATGGAACTGTTACCTCTCAGTGATGAATAATTATCACGAGAGCTGCTAGGGTTACAATGAATAATCTTCTCGAATATGATAACACTTATAGTGTAAACCCTATGTCTGTGTTTATATACTACACAGTTACAAGATAATCGCTAATTAATATGGAATATACTTCTGCTTCCTAAAATATATCAATCAAATATCTTTTCTTCCAAGTATTCTATTCTTCATAGAATTCCTTCTTCATGCATCTCTTCTTATGTTTATCTCGATCTTCTTTCCTTTAATCAGCTACTGTCCTTATCTGAACGTACTTCAGCACTTAAGTTCTGATATCCATCTTCTGATGATTATCTCCTGATAATATAAGTACTGATATCCTTAAGTCCTGACTTCCAGTAAGTACTGATTTATCCTGTTTAAGTAAGATCTGAAAACTAAACATAAATCATATTAGCCATGACATTATCAAATATATCTAACATACTCGTTGGTACTATATCCAATATTCCAACAGGAACTCGATATGAGCTCAAACGTCCTCACATAGCTATACACACTCCTACACACTCTCGTTTCTAGTTTACTATAACCTCGGCTCTGATACCAACCTGAACGCCCCCAAACCTTATCTATTCATTTTTTATAATTATCTCAAATTTCTAATATTTTATATAAATATAAATACAAAAATCAGCTATTTACATTTATCAGAATGTATACTCGATAAATCGGTTTTTTTGACTCGTACTTTAAAATTAGAAGCCCGAAAGCAAAAATTTACGGGGAATAATTTTAAAAACTATAAAATATAAATTTTGTATCAAAAATTCCCAAAAATTGCGAATAATTCAAAAATGCAGAAATACCGGGTATTTGAAATATGAATGACTTTATAAAAATAAAAACATGTATTTTGTGAGGTTTAACGTCCCGGTGGGGTCCCGGTCTAGGGATGGCAATCGGGTCGGATCGGATCGGGTATTGTAGAATCCATATCCAAACCCGAAAATTTTATCCATATCCGAACTTGACCCGAACCCGAAAAATATCCGAAAATGAATACCCGAAGCCGATCCATCGGATTTTGGATCGGATTCGGGTATACCCAAAATACGAATTTTTTTGAATTGGATATTCATACCCGAACCCGAAACTCGAACCCGAATCTGAAAATTTTATAATTATTGATATTGCAAGTGCTTGGGATCGAACACGCGACTTGTAGAGAAATAGTTTTAACGTGTCATCTTCAACGACTACACCACATCATTAATTGTGTTATTATTTATATGTATAGCTAATATTTAAAAAATCAACGCAATTGATACCCAGTTTTTTAGATTTATTACTAAAAGATGCTTTGTTAACCTTATAAACCTTATCACCCGTTTAAATGATTGAATATTTATATTCAATTAAACTTTATAATTAGTTATTTTTTAACATAAATATAAAGATATATGTTCTAAAAATTATATAATAATATGTATAATGTATATTATGAATATATATATATATTACAATATTATAATGTGTAATATATAAAATTATAATACTATATATATATGTAATTAATATATATATAATAATTCGGGTTTTTTCGGATTTCGGGTTCGGATAGAGTTTCGGATTTCGGATCGGGTTTCAGATCGGTATACCTAAAATCCAAATCCAAATCCAAAAATTTTCAGGTTTAAAAATTAAATCCATATCCAAATCCAAATCCAAAAAATCGGGTTCGGTAAATCCAAAATTTCGGGTTTTGAATCGGGTATCCGTCAGATCGGATTATTTTGCCATCCCTACCCGGTCCGTTGATTTTAGAAAAACAGAAACGATTCCTAAATAAATAGAAAATCCCGAAAACACATAAAATACATTCAACATACATACAACGAGATAAAACAAATAACGCAATTAAATACACGTCCAAAATACAGATCAATTCATATAATGCATCTTAAACACGTAACAAGTATCCTATTGAATCATATCGGATCCGAAAATACATTACTTAGCCGCTAAGTAACTATAAAAACGATACAATTTAATATCAAATTTGGATAATTATCAAAATTGGGCTTCTTTTAAAACACTTTATACGAAAATAATGTAAAAATATCCAGCCCCTCAATAATACGGGTTTTGTTGATCTATTAAAACGTTTATCGTATCGAAAATTTTGCGCTGGGACGCGTACGGGTAAAACCGTAATCCGGATCGAAAAAGGTGAAACATGGAAAATGTCTGGAATTACCAGATTAGATTAGGAAGGAGTTTTCGGAAGAGTTTCGGATTATAAAAACATAAAAACGGTTGAGGTTGGACGATTACCGGCTTTATAAAATAGTTTATAATTGCTCAGAAAATAATTAATAAATCCATAAATCATTTGAAATCATATAACAGTCCAAAAATTACCAGAAAAATATCACAATTATCTATATTTTATTTTGCACATATAAAAATTAGAATACTCAAAGAATATCATATATAAACATCCAAAACATCAACTCCAATTACCAGATAATTCACTAAAATTCACATAAAATCACATAAACAACTTCAAATAATAATAATAATAATATTTGAAAATATGGGATATTACACACAGGCATACACACACAGAGCATCCCTTGTCCTCTCTATCTTCATTTTCCTCAACCAGACTCTTATTCTCACACCGAAGGCGCCGCGGGGCTCAAACCCCCCTCCGGTGTTATTTTGCAGATACCCAACAACAGCAACACTTCACTCACACCTAGAAGGTCAAAGGACGGCGTCGAAAGGAGCCTCCTCGCTCATCGGAGTTATCATTTGGCGCTAGAAGGAGGGGGCTCCATCCTTGGGTCTCGGTGCCCCTGGATTCACCTTCATCAGCAAACTCTTAAGAGAGTCCACATCTTAAACCTGTAAGAACACAAGCAACCATACCCTCTCTTGAATATGAATGTTGTTCTTTTAAGCCACGTTTGTGTGAGCTCATTACGTTAGGCCACATTTGTGTGAGCCTTTTCTCGTTTGTTAGTTTTGATCGTTTGGGGTTTGATTGTTTTGATAGTCTTAAAGCCTTGGTTTTGATAGTTTTGATAGTTTTAAAACCCAGATCTACTTTATTTTGCATACTGTCTTTGTGCCCTAGAGCCTGCTGTTCTTGTTCAGTAATATTGTTAGCAAAACCCAGAAAGTTTGTTTGGTGTTATTCTGGAAATTTTTTGCTACCTTCGAAAAAGCAACCTCAGATCCACATTTTTAGCCTCAAATCTTGATCAGTTGTTTGTACACTTGTGGTAATGGCAAGAGCAGGAAAGAGTACAGTTGGTAGACCCTCAGCTAGTACCCAGTTCCAGGATCAGGACCACTCTCAGGCTTAGGAACTTGGGGGAGACCGAGAGACCCTCCAGGAGCAACTATTGACACAGCATACCCCGGTCCTGGAAACGATAGTAACACCCCGGGATGCCAGGAATGTCATCGAGCTCAATTAGTATAAGTATACCAATGTTCCAGTGGGAGAGGAACATATGGCCAACCTAACAAGCAATGAACTAGCTGAGGCAATCAGGCTCTACAGAGACGAACAAGCCCGGGGTCAGATAGAATATGAGCAAGAGGATGACCAAGAAGAATTTGGAGACTCTCAATAATCTAGGAGATCTGTCTTCGATCGAATTGGAGCTAAGGCAAAAAAGAATCAGAAAGAGCCTAGTAAGAAAGAAACAGAAGCAACCAAAAAGAAGAAGTTAGCAGAAATGAGGGAACAAATAAGAAGAGAAGAAGAGGAAAAACTTGAGCTAAAGATTCAGAAAAGAATACAGCTAGAAGAGGAGAGGCTCCTAGCTAAGACCAAAGGAAAAAGGGCCCAGAGGGACCCTACCCCCGAGGTCATTTCTGATGATGATGAGGAGGGCCAGAAGGATCTGAAAGATATTATTTTATGAGCTCCAACGAAAATTGGAAAAAGATTCTGGATTGGAGGTTGGGGAAACTCTTACACCCTTCAGTCACTCCCTAGAAGCCATCCCTCGACAGAAAAATCTCAAATATTATAACTTTGATTCTTTCGATGGACTAGGGGATCCAGAAGAGCACCTTAATTATTTCAAACAAGTCTCCCAAATATACTACTAAAACGACTTAACAAAGTCCATATTTTTCGCGTCGACCCTCAAGGGGGGGCTCAAAAGTGGTTCAGCAGGATCCCCTCACGAAGCATCAACTCCTGGAAAGAGTTTAGAGGAGCCTTCCTTAGAAGATTCAGAGCCAACAAGACACACAAAATGCATATGTGTCACCTGGAAACCATCCGCCAATACGAAAACTAAGCACTCTCAACCTATATGCGGAGGTTCCAAAAAGCAATCAACAAAATCTCGAATCTTGATGAGCGGGAGGCACTGAGCATATTTTCGAAGGAACCTGGATCCGGAACACAATGAGAGGTACATTGTAGAGCTGATAAATAAAGAACCACAAAGCCTAGTTGCTGCCTGCTCTATGGCAGCCAGATTCATAAAGGAAATAGACGTCCTCGCGGCCATAAGGATGACCCGAAATGGAGGATCCAGGAGCAAAATCTCTGATGACCGACTGAAAGGGGGTTACCATTAGGAAAAGAAGTTCAAGCAAAGCCAACAAGCCCAGCAAATCAATGTGGTGTAAAATACTCCAATATTTCAGCGACCCTGGTCCAACTAGGGAACCCAGGGAGCCTAGGCAGGAACCAGACTAGACACCACTGAACAAGACCCGAGAAAAGATACTAAAGGAGATCAAGGCAAAGCCATTCTATTACCCACCCAAGCCCATGCAAACCCCCCGAAGAGTAGGCCTTACAACAGACAATGCGACTATCATGAAACTTATGGGCACAAAACTGAAAATTGCCTCTCTCTCAAATACTTTATTAAAAACCAAGTCAAGAAGGGTAACCTGAATCAGTATGTCTCCCGGGATACAAATCAGAAGGAAGAAAGACCAAGGAGAGGAAAGAATGTAGTGAACGTGGTCCTAGGGGGGTCCCACTCCCCCCCTAGGATACCAGGCTCAGGAGATGAAGTGTTCTCTATCCAATCGTACCTGAAGATGGTAATCTCATTCAGCAACAAAGATTATGAAGGGGTCAACCCGAATCATAATGAAGCTTTGGTGGTAACACTTGATATTTTTTATAATGAGGTAAGGAGAAGATTGATTGACAATGGCTCTTCAGTAAACATACTCTTCAAGCACACTGTAAATCGGATGAAGCTAGGGAGCGTGCGCTCAAACGAATGCCGAGAGGACCCCCTCTATAGGTTCGGGAATAACTTGGTCCCGATCTGGGGAACCTTATACTTACCAATGATATTTGGATCGGCTCCAAACCAAGTCACCCATGTCATAAAATTCTACGTGATCAACACTCCCTCATCCTACAATGGAATAATTGGCCGCTCAGCTCTGACCAAGATACAAGCAATCACCTCCATATCACACTTGAAAATCAAATTCCCAACTCCAACAGGGATAGGAGAAGTTAAGGGAGACTATGAGGTCGCCGAAAGATGCTATAGCCAGGCCCTGGTCATTGCTGAAACTCACCAAGACAACAAGAGGAAGGTCGTAATACTTCGCAAACAGCAAAGCATTAAAAAACATCGCCCCCACTCAAGGGATGATACGAGAAAAGAAGTCCAAATTATAGAATCCATCCGGGATCCAAAAGCAACCAAGCCAAGCTCGAAAGAGCAAAAAGGCAACCAAGTCACAGCAGAGATTGAATTGAGCCCAGGCCTCGCCCAGGGCAATCCTATTGTGCAAGCAACCAACCCTGACACAAGTGAAGTAAGGGAAAGCAGCCAAGAAGAAATGACAACCCAGGGTCAAATCTATATGAAGAAAAATATAGAAGCCCGGATCCAGAAATTGGTATCAAACCAGAATCAAGCAAAGATCAAGGTCGCGGTAGAAACAGAAACAATCCTGATCAATGCAAGCAATCCTTCCAAGAAGGTAAAAATAGGATCCGGACTCGAAGCTAACTTCAGAGAAGACCTGATGTCATTACTCCGAGGGTACTCTGACATATTTTCCTGGGACCCAAAAGACATTCCTGGGTTGGACGAATCTATAGCAATGCACAGCTTGGATGTCAACCCAGAGAGGAAACCAATTAAGCAGAAAAGAAGAAATTTTTGCCCCAGAGAGGCAGAAAGCAATAGATGAAGAAGTTGAGAAACTACTCAAAGCTGGGATCATATGTGAAGTCAAGTACTCGGAATGGTTGGTTAATGTTGTTATGGTAAAAAAGGCAAACGGGAAATGGAGAATGTGTGTCGACTACACCGACTTGAATAGTGCATGCCCCAAAGATCCTTTTCCCTTGTCAAACATTGATCAATTGATTGACACCACATCTGGGTACGTCATGCTGAGTTTTATGGACGCCTAATCGGGATACAACCAGATCAAAATGAATCTGAAAGACATCCTGAAGACAGCCTTCATCACCCACAGGGCGGTCTATGCCTATATAATGCTGCCTTTCGGATTGACTAATGCAGGAACAACCTACCAGAAAGCAATGAATAAAATCTTCAAAGACCAGCTTGGAGGGAACCTGGAATCCTACATTGATGACATGATTGCAAAGTCCACAAGCATCCCCGGTCACATAGGAGACCTAAGAGAATGCTTTGACAACTTGATGAAATACTCACTCAAGCTAAATCCAGAAAAGTGCACATTCGGAGTAGGGGCAGGAAATTTTCTTGGATTCATGATCAGCAACTGGAGAATTGAGGCAAACCCAGAAAAGATAAAAGCGATCCAGGAGATGAAGCCTCCTAGGACCCAAAAGGATGTTCAGAAGCTAGCAGGGTCTTTGGCAGCACTTAGAAAATTCATCTCAAAACTAGCTGAGAGATGCCTACCCTTCTTTTACCTATTGAAAGGAGCAACCAACAAGGGAGAAGTCAATTGGAGCCCGGAATGCCAAAGCGCATTTGAAGAAATTAAAAGGTACCTCTCCCAGCCTCCTGTATTAACCAAAGCCCAACCCAGGGAGACCCTATTCCTCTACCTATCAGCAAGGGCCCTGACAGTTGGAGCAGCACTGATCAGGGAAGAGAATGGAAAACAACAACCAGTTTACTATGTAAGCCAAGTACTAAAAGATGCGGAGACCCGATACCCAAGGCTAGAAAAGTTTACTTTTGCCTTGGTCACTGCATCCAGGAAGCTCAGACACTACTTCCAGGGAAGGGAGATCTGAGTTGTAACTAATCAACCCTTAAGAAAGATAATACACAAGCCAGATATCTCAGGAAGGTTGGTAAACTGGGAAGTTGAGCTAAGTCAGTTCAACTTGAATTTCATTCCAAGAACAGTAATCAAAGCCCAAGCTCTGGCTGACTTCATCATCGAGTGCAACTTCCCGGAAGAGGAGCCTAGCCCCATGAGCATTGACCCTGAGAGCGACAATGATCAAGACCCAGGAGCCTGGGCTCTCAAAGTTGATGGTTCTTTAACAAATGAAAGGTCAGGAGTCGGCCTCATTCTAAAGAGCCCAGAAGGTTTCACAATTCAAACTGCAATCTCCTTTGGCTTTTCAGCAACAAATAATCAGGCAGAGTATGAGGCCCCGATAACAGGATTGAAGCTAGCCAAGACCCTCAGGATCCAAAACCTCAACATCTACAACGACTCCCAGATCGTAGTAAAGCAAACAAACGGCGAGTACATAGCCAAGGATCCAGTTTTAGCTAAGTACCAGGATTTGGTCCAAAGATGCCTGTCCTTAATACCAAAAAGCCAAGTTCTACAGATCTCACGAGGTGAAAATTCGGAAGCCGATACATTATCCAAATTGGTTCAGAATTCATCCGTCCTGGATTTCTCTGTCTACTTCGAAGAACTACAGAAACCCAACATTGAATCTGAAGAAGTCATGGAGATAGATAACAACACGAATTGGATGACTCCGTTTATCAACTACTTGGAGAAGGGAGAGCTCCCAGAAGATAAAGGGAAGGCTCAAAGGTTGAAAGCTAAAGCAGCAAAATTCTTCATTGAAGAGGGGATACTCTATCACCGGACTTTGTCATCACCCATCCTGAAGTGCATTGGCCCAGGGGAGGCAGAGTATTGTCTGATGGAAGTTCACGAAGGGATATACGGGGATCACATGTCTACAAAGGCCCTAGCTCATAAGATCATAAGACAAGGGTACTACTGGCCAACTATTCACCAGGATGCAATAAAGTTCATGAAAAAATATAAGAAATGCCAACTCTTCAGCAATGTGCCCCGGATCAGCCCAGTCATACTTTCCTCAGTCCTATCACCAATCCTCTTTGCTTTCTAGGGTATTGACATTATGGGACCCTTTCCCAGGGCCAGAAGAGACCTCATGTACTTGTTAGTATCAATTGATTACATGACCAAATGGGTTGAGGCGAAGGCGATGAGAACCATAAACCAGCAAGATTGTATCAAGTTTATGGACAATATCTTGATAAGGTTCGGGATCTCAAGAGTACTGATCTCGGATAATGGGCCACAGTTCGTTGGATCAGAGTTTGAATCCTACCTCCAAGAGCGGGACATCCTGCACAAGAAATCATCTGTAGCCTACCCTCAAGGAAATGGCCAAGTAGAGGTAACCAACCGGATCCTTCTCCGTGGAATCGAGAAAAGGCTCAGAGAAAGCAAAGGCAAATGGCCAGAGGAATTGCTAAATGTACTATGGGCCTACATAACAAGCCCCCGAACAAGCACAGGCGAAACACCCTTCAAACTGGCTTATAAAACTGAAGCAATGCTGCCCATCGAGGTAGGATCCCCCTCTCACCGGGCAATTAACTTCGATGAGGTAGCCAACGAGGAGGGGCTCAGGACAAACATCGAGCTAATTGACGAGGTCCGAGACCAGGCCGTTGAAAGGATGGAGAAGTACAAGGAAAAAACTAAGGAGCACTTCAGCAAGAAGTCCAGGGTCAAGAACTTTCAAGTTGGAGACCTGGACTTCGAGACACAGAAGCTTCAGATCCAACCAACACTGGGAAGCTAATGCCAAGGTGGGAAGGGCCTTACAAAATCAAAGAAGTTTTAAGGCCGGGAAGCTATAAGCTGATAAACTTGGATGAATCCGAGATCCCAAACAATTGGCACAGACCCAGGCTTAGAAAATTCTATCAATAGAAAAAGCAGGGAAAAACAATCAAAAAACCTGTAGTATATGGAAAGCAACCAATATCTCATTTAATATTTTGTATGGAGAAAATTTCAAGTCAATGTAAAGAATTTTCCTTTTTCAACCAGTTCTTATTTTAACTTACAAAAAAAAGCAAACAAAAACCAATCCGGATATGATGCCATACCCGGATTGGAAGCCAAAATTAAAAGAAAACAACCCGAACAGATATCCAAATCCAGGTCAACAACAACAACTATTTACTTAGCAAACAAAAACCAATCCGGATATTGTGCCATACCCGGATTGAAAGCCAAAATTAAAAGCAAACAATCCGGACATATATCCAAATCTGGGTCAACAGCAACCACTATTTACTTAGCAAACAAAAACCAATCCGGATATAGTGCCATACCTGGATTGAAAGCCAAACTTAAAAGCAAACAACCCAGACAGATATCCAAATCCGGGTAAAAAGCAACCATTATTTACTTAGCAAACAAAAACCAATCCGGATATGGTGCAATACCCGGATTAGAAGCCAAAATTAAAAGCAAACAACCCGGGCATATATCCAAATCCGGGTCAACAGCAACCACTATTTACTTGGAATAATTTTCTAAGTACATAGAGCAAACAAAACAATCATCAATCTGGATATGGTGTCATACCCGGATTGAAAACCAATACAAAAAGCAAACTTCAATCCGGATATGGTATCATACCAGGATTGAAAGCCAATATTAAAAGCAAAAATCAACCCGGATAGGCATCCAAATCCAGGTTGAAAGCAACTATTGTGTACTTAGATTATTCTCTAAGTACATATGAAAGCAAAAGCAAAACATCAATCTGGATACGGTGTCATACCCGGATTAAAAGCCCACATTAAAAGCACAAACCAGCCCGGGTAGGCATACAAACCCGGATTGCAACCCACCACTATGTACCCGAACTCAAAGCATGTATTAAATCGGGTAATGGTTCACACCCGGACCCAGACCGGCTATAAATCCATACCCGTTTTGGGGGCAACAACCATCTACTTGGAGCATTTCCCAAGCACAAAAGCGAAAAGTAAACAGATCCGGGTAGGCCTTCACACCCGGATCAAAAGCATTATCAAGCTACTTAAAATAATTTCTAGACAAAAAACAAATTAGCCAAGCAACAACTTAACATAAAATAGCAACCCAGATTGCCACCAATCTGGACAAAGTCGAATATTACAAATTGTTCAGAATCAAAGTACGAAAAGCAAAAGAAATACTAGAAAGAAGCAAATTACATGGGTAAGGCCCGAGAAGCTTGACAAAGCTGGAGCAAATCTAAAGGAAGGTAGGGCTGGGACCATTATAGGGCTCCGGCTCCCCCTTACCCTGTTCAATAGCTGCCTTGGCCGCCAGAAACTCCTGGATGAAGCTATCCCAGGTGGCCAGGGGATCGGTCTTAATGTGCCTCTCAACAACAACCCAGGACCTGCGGACCTCGGGGACCCCGTCTTCAGCAACCTCGAAGTCGTAAACATCACTGGCTTTGAACTCGGTAATGATGGCCTCCTTATTTAAGTTCTCCTTCACAGCCAAGTCAGCTTTTAGCTTCTCCACTTCTTTAGCAAGACCTTCAGCCCGGGTCTTCTCATTCTTCAGCTGGGTCTTTATCCCAGACTCCACGGTCTGGAAGCTCTCCCGAGCCTCATCCAGTATCCTTCAGATTATCCGCCCGAATCTTTTCAGCTCTGGTCATGTTGTTAGCCTCCCGGACCTCAGTAAAAGTGATATTAGAACATATTAATATGGCGCTCCCCACCTGGAGGAAGAAAAAGGAACATGATTCAGGAAAGGAAAGCAATCCGGACAAAAAATAAAAAACTGCTTAAAGTTTACTTATCCCCATTGCCCGGTTACCCTCTTGAAGGCTGCAAACATACTAGAACCCTCTACTTCATCCCAATCTTCCTCGAAAGGGATGCTTGACATGAACCCGGCCAGATCCACCAGGGACTTGGTCCCAACCTTCATCGGATCCCCGTCCGGATCTCTTCCTTCCGAGTTGCAGATGACCCAGCTGGAGATAGCAGCCTTACCCCGGGGAGGCTTGGACGGAACTGATTTCCTCTTCTTCGTTGGACGGTCCTCATCCCCGGAAATCTCCTGGACCTCCGGATCATCATTCACGGGTGCCTTACCCAGATCAACCACATTTTAGGGGGCAGAAGACTCGGCACCCCCCTCAGCATCCGCAGAACCGAATCCGGGTCCGGGTGCTCCCTTTGAAGTCTTGAAAGCCAGACCCAAGGTGTTAAAAGCAGCAGCGTAGGAAGAAGAAGACATTATCGCCTTAAAGGAAGGATTGTAATGCGGTAGAACTGCAGAAAAGGGAAAAAGAACAAATCAAAATGAAGTTTACCAAGTAACCGGACCAAACAACCAAAATAAAGATTCAAAGCAGTTTCCATAAGCAAAAAAGATCTACAAGTTTTAAAAAGTAAAGAGACCCGGATCCCCAGATCCAATCAACAATCCCAATCAGGAAGCAGTAACAAGGTAAATATAAATTCTGAAGTAAATAAATAACCCGACCCGGGTCGCTAATCCGGATCACCAAGTATGACGGGCAATCCGGAATAAAAGGAAGAGAGCAATCTGAAATGACATGAAACTTACAACTGAGTTCGAATAGCAGCTTGTGGTTCATAAAAGTATCCCGGGTTGGCTGGAACCCGAGACAATCGCAAAATTTCTTTATTTGGGTCACAGCCTCCCTTTCTAAGATTGCAGGATTGAACTTTGTTTGGACACCTCCCAGGGTAAAGTAAGGCTGTAATATCTGGGACATAGTGTGTAATTATTTTATCGATAAATGATTATTATGTGATTATTATGTGATTTTTGGTGAATTATTTGACAATTGGTGCTGTTATGTAGATGTTGATATGTGGTAAAGTATAAGTATGTTAATTTTATTATGTCAAGAATAAAATTTAGATAATTAAGGTATTTTCTGGTAATTTTTGGAGTGTTATATGATATTATATTGATTTATGAATTTCTTAATTATTTTCTGAATAATTAAAAAACTATTTTATAAAGCCGAGAATCGTCTGACTTCAACCGTTTTTACGTTTTTACAACCCGAAACTTTTCCGAAAACTCCTTCCTAACCTAATCTGGTAATTCCAGACATTTTCCGTGCTTTGACTTTTTCGATCCGAATTACAGTTTGACCCATGCGCGGCCCGGCACAAAATTTTCGATAAGATAATAATTTCGATAAAGCAACAAAACCCGTATTCTCAAAAGACGGGATAATATTACATTATTTTCGTATAAAGTGTTTTATAAGAAGCCCAGTTTGGATAATTATCCACTACGGGTATCAAATCGGATCGTTTTTGCAGTTACTTAGCGGCTAAGTAACTAATTTATCGATCCAAAACGATCCAAAACGAACCAATATTCCAAAAATATATATAGCCCTTTTATCATTTCATTTTATTCGTATAATCATAATCAATCAGTAAAATCCCGTAAAATACAGAGAAAATGTCGAATTTATGTTGCGTTCTTAAAAATCAAACGCACGAACGAAGGCGTTATCGAACCCCGATTCAAGCGTGCAATATATCAAAACGAAGCTCTCAAAAATACCTTTCTGAATCAACCATCTATTTTTGTGCAGAAATCGAGGTATTTTTCTTATTGAATTGTTTTATTTCAAATTTATTAAAGATTAAATTATGCAAATTTGTTCTTGATGTTGTTGATATGATTTGATGATTCCATCGTGTAGATAATATTATTATAGTCAATTTGGTATATTATATGTCAAAAATAGAGTCCAATAACATAGAGAAAATGATGTTTGATTCTGGAAATTGAAATTAGGGTTTATGTATTTGAATGTCCTTAATTGGAAATTGGGTGTTTTTTCTATAGGGGTTATTGTGTTAAATTGATTATATCATGTTGTAGATCGTCGAAAGACGAATCGAATGGTACCACTTGTTTTAAAAGAAGATTCCTGGTTGGTGCTTGCCGGAGAATCGAACCCAGGCGGCGGCGGGATTTCAGGCCACGATTCTGGCCATTTCATTATTTGGTTGCATGATTTGATTGCATATTTGTGTTTCTGGGAGTTGAAAGATCATCCCCTGAGATTTGCGTGTGATTCTGGGTTGATTTTGTGTCACCGGAAAAGCTCGGGATCGCCGTTAATGGCGATCGGCGGCGACCGGTGATGGGGACGGGGATAAAATGCAAATAAATCCCTCTATTTTTCCAAATTTACAAAACCTGGATTTCTGTTTACGAAAGTTTCAAATATCAGATTTCTGTTTAGATTTTTTCAAAAATTATACCTACTTTTAATAATATTTTCAAAAATCGATTTTTATTTATTTTAAAATTCAAAAATTTATTATTTAAATTTTGAAAATTTATTTTTATTTAAAAATAAATCTTAATTATTTGATTAATTAATTTTAGTTGATAATTAATTAATTTAATTAGTTATTAATTAATTTTAATTGATTTAATAATTTGATTTAATTATTTACTTTTGTTTTAAAAATTCTGAAAAATAGTTTCGAGCTTCAAAATATTATTTTAAATTATTTTCAAGGCTCGATAATTACTATAAAATTATTTTAAAGTCAGATTCGCGTATTCGAACCCTATAATTTAATTATAAAATGATTCGGAGTCCCATTTAATTCTGAAAAATATTCAAAAATTCGTGTTAAATACCTGAAAAATCATTTTGACCCCGAATCTTCTTTGAAACATTATTTTGATCGAATATCTTGCATGCTATGTGCTACGTGCTATCTGATTGATGTGTTATATGCCTATGTGATTATTATTTGATTGTTTTAGTCATAACTTTCAATCCGTAAATCGGATTTGGGTGAAATGAAGGGTAGATAAAAGCTTATGACGTCTACGTGACGATTAGAATAATATAAGTTTGAATATTGATAAATACTCGTGATGCCTAGCAGAGTAAACGAGGCATAGAAAAGGAATCTAGTGATCAGTAAATAGAACTGAAGCGTAGAAAGAGAAGGAGAGTGATTGATAAATAGAAACAAGGCATAAAAAGAGAAGGAAAGTGGTTGAAGAGTGAAACTGTTAGATGAGTACAAGTAAAATGGAAATCATATGTGATAAGGCAAGTACTTCTGAACCTTTCTTCAAGATGTATTTCAAATATTTTCAAACTTTCTCATAACATGTTGCTATTATTCAAATAACTCTTGTTTTATATTGCAAGCACTTTAAACTATTCAACCTTAAACCCTGATTCTGATTGATCTTGAGCCATAAGCCTTATTCTTCATAAACCATTGATTGTTGAATTCTACGATACAATCCAAATACATACGATACTACTCCACAAATACATATCTACCACATACTGATTCTGATAATGAATTGCTTGACATACCAACCCTTATTCCTTGTTTAACAGAAGACCAATCCTTGTAATCCTTGAACCCTTGGTCTTCTACTTTCTGATTCTTTCCTTGATTGAAAGCCAATCTTTTTTGAATTCCTTGTTATACCTTCATGGTATTGTGAATCACCCTATGCTTCAAGATAAATATGGTTTTTGTTTCAGCTTATTGAATTACATTGGTTATCATATTGAATTGTTTTAGAATTGGATAGTTTTATAAATGTGGACCAGATTCATAGTCGGACCAGATTCGCGGTCATAATAGACCAATATGTGCCTTGGATCCAGTATATAGAGCAAAGCTGGGAGCCTTTCTCGGGATTAATGCATGATTGATCAGCAGCCTAACCTTGTTTTTTTAAATGAAAAGTGAATATCCAATTCTAATCATTGCTTATTCAAAAACTTGATTCTTCTGAATCATTTCAATTGGTTATTGTTTAACCTCTGTTATTTCTATTATGACTTGCTGAGCTAGTTAGCTCACTCTTGCAAACTTTTCTTATGTTTTCAACAGTTGAAATGGAAATTGTTGGTAATGAGGATCCCAGTCCAGTGTGCGAGCTAGGATTCCAGGTTAAGTTGGATCGAGCTAGCAGGAGCTTTATATTATAGATGAGTTATGCAAGATTGTAAGAACGATATCATTATCAATTGTAAGTTGAACTAGTTGGGATTTGGTGCGATGTAATAAAAGTTAAAGTTGTAGCTTGTTTTCATACTTAAACCTGTTGCGATCCGTGGTTGTGTAAAAAAGGGTCAATGCATATAATACTTTATATACAGGTTTATATATTGTGGTATGTGTTATGAGCCCCAAACTTTTGACCCGGGTTTGGAGGGCATCACAGGTTGGTATCAGAGCTACATGTTATAAGTCACTGAAACAAGCCTAGATTGTCGGGAATGGATAGAGGGTTAGGATTAGGATTAGGAAATAGGAAAATAGAATGTCGAGAGGTTGAGTGCGACCAAATAGTAGGTTTTAGTGCGATCCGTGATGAGATTCGAGATCCTTATCTAGCGACGCGATTTTCAAATAGTGGCAATGACAAATTCTTTTATCCCGGGATCGTCTAATCATTCGGAGCAATCAGGCGGAGGACCCTCATCTGATTCACGCCCTGCTTTTCCATCGGTGTTAGCCATTTGACCCCCTGTTGCGACGATTGCACCTTTTCAAGCTATTATCTCATCCTTGATGTGAGACTACCTATTCGAGAATCCCCCACATGTTGATTGTGGTTCTACTGGATACTCAATTGTGGGTGCATCTTTTATGTCTACTCTACACCCTGTTCTATAACATCCGTTTAAAACTCGTCTTATGAAGTAACAACACCTATGAGGATGGATTCGAGAGCTACAACATATGGTGAGTATACGAGGTATTAAGAAAGTGGGAAGGAACCTAGATAGATAATTTAGTTATTCCAAAGGATAGCTGCTACCAGGTTATATGGAGCTATTAATGAGTATGCCACCCACGAATATCTTTTGGGGTGAGCTAAATGGATCTTTAAAGAAATTTGAGAGGATTGGAAATCGAGAGTTTTCTTGAAAATTAGATGAGGATGTGATGATCAAACATGATACGTATAGAAGTAATGTGATGTAAATCGACCTTGTGTTATAAAATAAATCTGATGATTACAGGATAGATTTATTATACTTAGTAATCGTAAGAGATGATGATGGGAATGTTACCAGTATGGAAGACGAGAAGTGAAGTTATGAATAAAATAATATGCAACGGTAATTGGAATTTAATCGACCAATGAAGGTAAAATGAACCCAACGAGGGATAGAGGATATATAGAAATGAATGAGCTTTTATCTGATGGTGTTTCCAATTTGATACTTTGTAGTGGTTGAAAAGAATAACAACCAACTTAAATAGTATTGACGACCAGGTGTAAGATTCTCAAAATTTTAAACCAGTTTTCAACATAGATTTTCTTAACAATTTTTTTCTAAAATTTCTTTAAACAAAACAAGTTTTGAAAACTTGGTTGTCAAACTACTACTTGAGTTTCTTGTTTGTTATAAGATTCAGATTACCTAGAAGGATACTTGTTCTAGAAGTTAGTATGATTCGCTTAGAAGGCCATGCAGACCCACTATTATGGAGAAGATTTGATTGTTCCTAACAGGAGTACAATTATTGCTTAATAAGTTTAACGACAGAATCAATGTACGGAGAAACTGTTCATCCAATTTATGAGACGATTAGAGTTCGAAGAATACATCAACTCACAAGAAGCCGACTACGAGCAAAGAAGATTAAGGAAATCTCCAGACTTTCTAAAAGAAGAATGGTATTAGCAAATGAGTGAATATGTTGAATGATCAGTAGTGTAAGTGGAATTTGAAGTTGTGATTTTCAGTCTCGTAAAGAGTGCAAATAGGGTCGAATTATAGAAATATTGAACGTGGAAGTGTGACGCTAAAGATACAAGACCTAATAAATGGGAAATTATTCTAATGAACGATTCAAGAAAGCATTTCTGAGAATTTTCTAAAGTTGATATATGACTTGGAATGGGATCTATTGATTGGACAAGCGTTGAAGCTGTAAACAGATGAAATGTGGATGACGATCAATGATATCATTCTTTCCTATAATCTTTACAAATCTCGAGTAAAGTATGAACTTCTTTCATGATCAGCTCTATAAGGTGATTGTTGAATCCCTTTCGAATCATTCCTTCTTCAAAATATTATTTTCTGATTGGGACAAGCAGTGTTATGATGTAACGCTTTGCCGAAATGACAAAGAGTCTGGTGGGATGCCATCTAATCATGTGCTGTGTGCCATATAGTATGAAAGATTGGACATCTCGAGTACAAATATGGTTGTCTCATGCCTATCTAAATCATTATTCATTCTTTCTTCTTCAATCATGATTTGTTGATTCATGAATCCTTCCGATTGTTTCCTTGTACTCTTATCCCTTACAAAAAGTTTTCAATCAGAATCATATACACAAATTCCTTCTTGTGTAAGATCTATTCTTTGAATATCTTAAAAGGAAGTGAAATGAACCCGTATAGCAGAGGGAGTTATGTGGACAATTGCAAGCCAATAAATGATGGACATATACGTGCAGAGAAGAACCATTATGCCAATGACGTGGTTGTTATGAGGATATCAAACTAGAGGCAGAAAATTTGTATATATGATACGTTCCAAGTCTGAGATTTTGGCATAAATAGAAGTAGTTAGCAAACCGTATGAGGTGAATTAACTAGAGAAATAGGAAAGCAAAGCTGCGTATATCAGATAAGGAAAATGATTATTTGGACAACGGAAGCGAATGAAGAAATTCTTAATAATAACCAGATAATCGATTAATACGTTGTGAAGATGAAGCATACCTCAATCATGTGGGAGATATTTGTCATGAAGATTCAAGATCGAAGAAATTCTAGTTATGAATAAACTTGGGTGTGTTCATCAAGGAATGGTTGGGATTTCCCCACTCACGTAAGTGGGTTATGGTAAATTTGATGCTTTTGACTGGATCAACAAAGATGGTTTAGTATGGAAAGACATAAGGGGAGATGAAGGTATGGTGGTTTGACAACAACAATTTTTAAGAAGTGATGTTTTAAAACCAAAAGAATTCTTTCACAAAATTATAATAATATTGGTTAAGACCACGTGTTGGTTATAGGAAGTTGAACAAGTTAACTAATAAGAATAAGTGTATGTTCTCAAGGATGGATAAATTGTTAACTAGAAAGCTTGATTGAAACACGAACTAGAAGAATTCTAGAATAAGTTGTAATGGTACTCATTGGTGATATTCTGTTATAATCAGAAGATATGAAAAAAGGGTGTGGTATAATAAGAATTGTTCGCTATAATCTTAAGTTGGACTAAAGATATGAGTTATGCGGATTAGTATTATGTATGGTGGTGAAATGGTGAGTTTAGAAGGTGGAAGTTGATTGGTCTACTTCTGGGTTAATTGTTGGTTGTGTGATTGATTGTTGGTGTCGACTTGAGTCCGACTGGTAGTCAATAGTATAAAGGAGATATTGCCCAAATTTTCAGAGAATGCCCTACTATTGAAGATAGAAAGTATACTTCTGTGTGTTATTGATATTCTTGTTGATACTCCAAATAATTGTAATCTTGGTTCTTGAAAAAGATTGTTACATCCAATCTGACTATATATAATTGGTCTTTGATTTCATTTAGCTAGTCATCACTTGGTGCAATTGATCAATTAAGTGAACTGATTGGTTAATTTTACCAATTAATGGTTATTTAGATGGAAATCGATTCCAATTACATTAGGTCAAATTTTGATGTGACATTCAAATCCGAAATCAAAGCAATGAGGAATTTGGAGAAGGTAAAGACACCAGTAGAATTTAAAAATTGCTGCAAGTATGTGAGGCTTTACTTGGATGAATATACCCTTTATAATGGATAAGAGAAATAAAAAGGTTATTTGAATGGACCAGTGAGAGAAATGTTCTCAAGAACTAAAGATTTAAAATAGAGCAAAGAAAAGGAAGGAAGGAAAGAAAGAAGGGAGGTGGAATAAAGAAGAGGTTAATAACTACACCAATACATATTTCATTAGACAACCAAAGAGATTTTACCAGGTGTAATAAAGTTTATTAAAAGACGTCTTTTTTTAAATTGTTTTGATAATCATACAATAAATGATTTACCAAGTATTCCTGTTTTAGATAAAGTGTGAGATACAGTTTTAATTCAGTTTCTGATTGATATTGATACTTAAGTTGTTGTTATATATCGAAAGTGGTATTAATATAGATGATTGATGTTTACCTCAGAATGGGATGTTGTGAGTATTAAAGTTCGTATTGATATCTAATTTGATATGACATCAAAATGAGTATTAATGTCAAGAGTTCGGTTTCGAATGAGCTATGAGAATGAAGAACGAAATTAGGAGAGGAAGTGGAATCAAGAGGATGATAAAGAAATTTTATAAGATGCCAGGATGTAGGTAGGATAGGGGTATTATGTGGTACATGAGTAAAGTGAAGAGTTTGAGGAAGAATTTGTAAATTGAGATATGGAATGCATCTCAGAAGTACGATTAAGTCCCGAGGGTTGAAAGAACATATCTAGTGACCAGACATGAAGAGAAAATGGGAGAAACATGTAAGCAAATGGTATACCTACCCAAGAATTATGGTGGAGCATCAAAGGCTAGATGGATTATTATAACCGTTGACTTTCAAAAATAAAGATAAATATATTTCGCCAAGAGATGTCGTAGTGAAATCATCTGAGAACCAAAGGTGAGGATAGCGTAAATTAAATTTATTGATAGGTTATCCAAAACCAGTCTTGCTCTTCTATTAGTAAGCAGTTTGTCCAATAAGTGGTTTAGTTGTTGCCTGAAGAAATGGTGGTACGTCATCAGATCCAGGAACTGGTTGTAAATGATCAATATTGTTTGATTTGAGATTTGACAAGAGTATTCAGAATACGATGAATTATGTCGAACCAGAATAGTATATACCACTCCTAGATGAACGAGTATTAAATAAAGCAGAACTGAAGGATATGAATTTGGCTATGATTACTCAAGGGATTCAAGCTACTCCGGGAATATAATACGAGACATAGATATCAAAGAAGATGTTCTGATGGTTTGGCACAAAGAAAGAATAAACGTCACATATGACTAGACGTCAAGAAGAACATTGCAGTCAGTTTCGTATGATAACTTCTTAGAACCAAAATAAATAATAATACAAGTTAGAATATGCTGGTGATACCTCTAGGTTAATGTATTTTCTTCAAAATAGTAAGAGATTTTCGCTCAGCAAATATACTTGATTATGATTCAAGGAAAATAAGATATGGTGATAAGTTTGTGCGTCAATCATATTCAGTCGAGATTTTCTCGTTAGTTCTTAACTCCGGAGTAATTTCGAAAATGTTAGAAATCGAATACGCCATGGTTTCAGTATATCATTCGCAGATGGACGAGAAGATTAATAGAACGATTAAAGAGCCTCAGATGCGATTGGAAGCGATTATAAACTAAATTAACTGAATAGAGAAACATGTGGGAATGGGGTTCAATAACTAGTAACTATTGTAAATGTCCATGAGCACGAATTACTAGAATTAAAAAGAACAGAGAATAAATAGGCATTATGCCGGTCCTTGAAATAATAAATAGGCAAGATAAGTGTAAGTGAGTTGGCTTCACCACCACATGTATAGCTGGTTCATAGGATGTTTATATGTGTATATTCAGGAAAAGCAATTAAGCTCCATTATATATAAAATGGAGACTTGAGTTGAGTTATATAAGCAGCAGATAGAATATGATGTCAGCGAGAGGTTGTTAAGTAATGAATGATGCTACGAGTAAAAGTTTATGGAAATTTGTAAGGTTGAATAATCAACCTGAGAAAATAGAAGTGAGATACTTGAATGTATCATTATTTGATCCTTACGGTGATTCTGAGGACATAATTCTTTTAAGGGGGGAGGATGTACTATCCGGGATATAATGTGTAATTATTTTATCGATAAATGATTATTATGTGATTTTTAGTGAATTATTTGACGATTGGTGTTGTTATGTGGATGTTGATATGTGGTAAAGTATAAGTATGTTAATTTTATTATGTCCATAATAAAATTTAGATAATTAAGGTATTTTTCTGGTAATTTTTAGAGTGTTATATGATTTTATATTGATTTATGAATTTCTTAATTATTTTCTAAATAATTATAAAACTATTTTATAAAGCCGGGAATCGTCCGACTTCAACTGTTTTTACGTTTTTACAACCCGAATCTCTTCCGAAAACTCCTTCCTAACCTAATCTGGTAATTCCGGACATTTTTCGTATTTTAATTTTTTCGATCCGGATCACGGTTTGACCCGTGCGCGGCCCGACGCAAAATTTTCAATACGACAATAATTTCGTTAAAGCAACAAAACCCGTATTCTCAAAAGACGGGATAATATTACATTATTTTCGTATAATGTATTTTATAAGAAGCCCAGTTTGGATAATTATCCACTACGGGTATCAAATCAGATCATTTTTGCAGTTACTTAGCGGCTAAGTAACTAATTTATTGATCCAAAACGTACCAATATTCCAAAAATATATATAGCCCTTTTATCATATCATTTTATTCGTATAATCATAATCAATCAGTAAAATCTAAAATACAGAGAAAATGTCAAATTCATGTCGCGTACTTAAAAATCAAACGCACGAACGAAGGCTTTATCAAAATCTGATTCAAGAATGCAATATATCAAAACCAAGCTCTCAAAAATACCTTTCTGAATCAACCATCTATTTTTGTGCAGAAAGCAAGGTATTTTTCTTATTGAATTGTTTTATTTCGAATTTATTAAAGATTAAATTATGAAAATTTGTTCTTGATGTTGTTGATATGATTCGATGATTCCATCGTGTAGATAATATTATTATGGTCAATTTGGTATATTATATGTCAAAAATAGTGTTCAATAACATAGAGAAAATGATGTTTGATTCTGTAAATTGAAATTAGGGTTTATGTGTTTGAACGTTCTTAATTGGAAATTGGGCGTTTTTGCTATAGGGGTTATTGTGTTAAATTGATTAAATCATGTTGTAGATCGTCGAAAGACGAATTGAATGGTACCACTTGTTTTAAAAGAAGATTCCTAGTTGGTGCTGGCCGGAAAATCGAACCCGGGCGGCGGCGGGATTTTCAGGCCATGATTCTGGCCATTTCATTATTTTGTTGCATGATTTGATTGCATATTTATATTTTTGGGAGTTGAAAGATCATCCCCTGAGATTTGCGTGTGATTCTGGGTTGATTTTATGTCACCGAAAAAGTTCGGGATCGCCGTTAATGGCGATCGCTGGCGACCGGTGACGGTGCAAATAAGTCCCTGTATTATGCCAAATTTACAAAACCTGGATTTCTGTTTACGGAAGTTTCAAATATCAGATTTTTGTTTAGATTTTTTCAAAAATTATACTTTCTTTTTATAATATTTTCAAAAATTGATTTTTATTTATTTTAAAATTCAAAAATTTATTATTTAAATTCTGAAAAATTATTTTTATTTAAAAATAAATCTTAATTATTTGATTAATTAACTTTAGTTGATAATTAATTAATTAATTTAATTATTAATTGATTTAATAATTAGATTTAATTATTTATTTTGATTTAAAAATTACGAAAAATAGTTTCGAGCTTCAAAATATTATTTTAAATTATTTTCAAGGCTCGATAATTACTATAAAATTATTTTAAAGTCAGATTCGGGTATTCGAACCCTATAATTTAATTATAAAATGATTCGGAGTCCCATTTTAATTCTGAAAAATATTCAAAAATTCATGTTAAATACCTGAAAAATTATTTTGACCCCGAATCTTCTTTGAAACATTATTTCGATCAAATATCTAGTGTGTTATGTGCTACGTGCTATCTGATTGATGTGTTATATGCCTATGTGGTTATTATTTGACTGTTTTAGTCTTAACTTTCAATCCGTAAATCGGATTTGGGTGAAACGAAGGGTAGATAAAAGCTTATGACGTCTATGTGACGATTAGAATAATATAAGTTTGAATATTGATAGATACTCGTGATGCCTAGCAGAGTAAACAAGGCATAGAAAAGGAAGCCAGTGAACAGTAAATAGAACTGAAGCGTAGAAAGAGAAGGAGAGTGATTGATAAATAGAAACAAGGCATAAAAAGAGAAGGAAAGTGGTTGACGAGTGAAACTGTTAGATGAGTACAAGTAAAATGGAAATCATCTGTGATGAGGCAAGTACTTCTGAACCTTTCTTCAAGATATATTTCAAATATTTTTAAACTTTCTCATAGCATGTTGCTATTATTTAAATAACTCTTGTTTTATATTGCAAGCACTTTAAACTCTTCAACCTTAAACCCTGATTCTGATTGATCTTGAGCTATAAGCCTTATTTTTCATAAACCATTGATTGTTGAATTCTCCGATACAAGCCAAATACATACGATACTACTCCACAAATACATATCTACCACATAGTGATTCTGATTCTTGAACTCTTGGTCTTCTACTTTCTGATTCTTTCCTTGATTGAAAGCCAATATTTTTTGAATTCCTTGTTATACCTTCATGGTATTGTGAATCACCCTATGCTTCAAGGTAAATATGGTTTATGTTTCAGCTTATTGAATTACATTGGTTATCATATTGAATTGTTTTAGAATTGGATGGTTTTATAAATGTGGACTAGATTCGTGGTCAGACCAGATTCGTGGTCATAATAGGCCAATACGTGCCTTGGATCTAGTATATAGAGCAAAGCTGGGAGCCTTGCTCGGGGTTAGTGCGTGACTGATCAGCAACCAAACCTTGTTTTTTTTAAAATGAAAAGTGAATATCCAATTCTAATCATTGCTTATTCAGAAACTTGATTCTTCTAAATAATTTCAATTGGTTATTGTTTAACCTCTGTTATTTCTATTATGACTTGCTGAGCTAGTTAGCTCACTCTTGCAAACTTTTCTTAGGTTTTCAACAGTTGAAAAGGATTTATTGGTAACGAGGATTCCCAATCCAGTGTGCAAGCTAGGATTCCAGGTTAAGTTGGATCGAGCTAGCAGGAGCTTTATATTGTAGATGAGTTATGTAAGATTGTAAGAACGATATCATTATCATTTGTAAGTTAAACTAGTTAGGATTTGGTGCGATGTAATAAAATTTAAGGTTGTGGCTTATTTTCATACTTAAACCTGTTGCGATCCGTGGTTGTGTAAAGAAGGGTCAATGCATATAAAACTTTATATACAGGTTTATATATTGTGGTGTGTGGGTTATGACCCCCAAACTTCTGACCCGGGTTTGGAGGGTGTCACAAAGGCAGGAAGGCCAAATTGGAGCCCTTCAACATTATTAACTCCTCGTTCCAGTGCTTCAAAGAAGTCTGGTGCATAACTGGCTTGGCCACACCCGGGCCATAACCACACTCCGAGGCCTAGAATCTAAGCTCGTAGAATTGTTTTTGGCTTGATTTTGAGAGATAGAATATTTGGTGGAAGAGTTTAAAGGTGGGCAGAAGTCCGGCCTTATTATAACAAACTATAAACCAGGTCATTGACTTAATCCCGTTCGGGGTAATCTGGATTGGGGATATCTTGAAAACATGTTTATAAAGGTATTTTACAAACATGTGACAGCGGGGACTCCACCCGGATCTCAAGTGCTCTAGCCATACCGGGATGAAGCCATCAGAGGGGCGGTGGTAAATCCTCTTGTGGGGTTCCGGCCACCTTCAAGCGATATCAGGAGTTAGCTAAAATGCGGCCCGGAATGCCGTATCCATATCACCCGGGTCAGCCTCCGCATATAAATCTTTTAGCTGGTAGTGATCCCGGCTAATGGGAAATGTGGTAAAAGCATTCTCAAGAGCCCCTTGGTCATATACCCCGGGATGGCCATCCTCCTGCTTCTCGTACCTAACCCAGCCATAATAGATGCTATTATCAAACTCAATGGGTTTTCTGATAAAGTGATATTTAACATTGGTCCAACGGCCCTCGGGCATAAAGAGAATTGAGTTTTCCGGAAGCCTCTTGTACCGGAAACTGGTAATTATTTTAGCGGATCGAGAACCCTTCTTAACCATTTCAACCCGGACTTGTGTTCTCTCGGATGAATCCGGGTTACTTTCGTCACTAGAAAAACCTAGGTAGCAGTTCAAAACTCTTCTAGGAAGCCTCTTGATCCGGACCATATACCATTAAAATCAAGGTGGGTTAGTTTGAATTTTTACAATTTTTAAGTCTTTTTTACTAAGCGGTCCGGATCAAGGACGTTATGTTAATTTTACTATAACCAAATGATCTGGACCGCTAATGCAAGTCCAACCCGGAAAAACATCAACGATCCGGATCCAAAATCCATTCATCGTTCCAGATTCGAAACCATCCCAGAAAAAATAAAATAGTCATGAACCCGGATCCTTAACAAGTACCTAGATTCAGATCTAAAGCAACCAAACACAATTTTAACATCCTAAGGGATGCAATTCTAGGGATGCAATTCTAGCTAACTAAACTACTCCAGATCCGGGTCTTGCACCCCCTACCCGGATCAAAATAAAACCCTCACCCACAAACAGTCACTTTGAGAATCAAAAAGCAAAGCATAAAACTTTACATATACATAAGATTTTTCTTATCAAGAACACGAAGAACAGCTTTTTGAAACCCAGAAAAATTGAACAAAATCCAATCAAAATCGAACTAGAAACAACCAAAAACCTTCAGATATACCATAAAAACACACTATGAACACAATCAAATGGCAACCAACAACAGAAAATACCCAAAAAACATAAAACTTACCACAAATTCGAAGCATTCAAAACTCGAATATAAAGATGCAAAAATTTGAGAAAGAAGAATCGAAGAACAAATCAAAGAAACAAGGGAGCAAAGATCTTACAAGTTAATTGAAGAGGAAGGACCAAACCAACGAGACACAACGGCAAAGATCGACCACGAGCACATCACTCCATAGAAAGACGAGAGGAAATTGAGAAAATTGTAAGTGACTGTTGGGTTACTTTGTTGATGAATAAAAAATAAAAGAAGGGGGAAACTTTTTATAGGGGGGAGAGAGAAACCACCCCTGCCACGTGGCAGCCATGGGTTGTCTTACCCATCAGTTACAAACATATATAAATTCATATATATATATACACACATAAAAGCACATTAAACCACGTAATAATTATGGGCCGAGTTTCAAGGAATTAACTGCCCCGTAATTCAAAATCGTGGGAGGGACAAGACTGAAAAATGTTAGAAATTCCCCATTTTTTCAGAATTCAAAGCCCTCAACCCGGGTTATATACCCCTACCCAGATCCTGATCAACCTGGATCAGTGTTCCTTAGGGAGCAAAAATTTTTCTATGTTAGCAAAACTCTTCTACCCTAATCCGGATTGGCTTCCACTACACCAGATCTGGATTGGGGGGCAACCAGGGAGCAGAATTTTTTCAAATACAGAAAAACTCTTCATCCCTAATCCGGATCGGCTTCTACTACACCAGATCTGGATTGGGGAGCAACCAGGGAGCAGAATTTTTTCAAAGGCAACCAATTTCTCCTACTTCAATCCGGATCTCTCTATACTACACAAGACCCGAATTGGGGGGCAACAAAGAAGCAGAAATTTTTCAAAGGCAACCAATTTCTCCTACTTCAATCTGGATCTCTCTATACTACACAAGACCCGGATTGGGGGGCAATAAAGAAGCAAAATAAAAATTCAAATGCAACCAACTTCTCCTACTTCAATCTGGATCTCTCTATACTACACAAGACCCGGATTAGGGGGCAGCAAAGAAGAAGAAAATTTTCAAAGGCAACCAACTTCTCCTACTTTAATCTGGATCTCTCTATACTACACAAGACCCGGATTGGGGGCAGCAAAGAAGCAAAAAATTTTCAAAGGCAACCAATTTCTCCTACTTTAATCCGGATCTCTCTATACTACACAAGACCCGAATTGGGGGGAAAAAAGAAGCAGAAACCCATGATCTGGATCATCTCCCAACCCGGATTGGGGGATCTCTCTATCCAACCCATGACCTGGATCATCTCCCAACCAGGATCCAACCCATGACCTGGATCACCTGCCTACCAGGATCTATCCTGGAACCAGGATCACCCTGGAACCAGGATCACCCTGAGAGGAGTCCTAGCAAGCACATGCGCACTCCATAACCCACCAAGGAGGGGTACGTGGGCACGCGACAATGACAACTATCAATAACTAACATATCAGACAAGCACGGCGCGTGTCAGGGTACCGCTGGGATGCCCAGAAGGTGGTCCTTTCCTAGACACGTGTCCGCAATATACCCAAGCCAGACGTCCTCCGCCTCCAGCAACCAACGACCCTGATCTAGAGGTACCAACACCTAAACCCTACCTTTGGGCTATATATACCCCCAAAGATGAAGGGTTTAGGGGTTAGACACATTTTATTACACACACTCTCATATACACAGGCATACACATAGCAACCGTTGCCCTCTCTATCTTCATCTTCCCCAACCAGACTCTTATTCTCACACCGGAGGCGCTGCGGGGCGAAAACCCTTCTCCAGTGTTGTTTTACAGATACCCAACAGCAGCAACACCTCATTCACACCTAGAAGGTCCAGGCACGACATCAGAAGGAGCTGCCCCGCTCATCGGAGTTATCAATTTATACAAGAAAAAAGCTAGTCATAAGATTTACAAGTGCTTGTATGATCCTTCCATTACCACAACATGGATCTTCTCTTTCTGTTTCCCTCGAGATACCAAATGATTTGTAATACGATTTCATCAGTAAACCTGGAATATCTCTCCTTCCATTTCCAAGTCATTATGTATAGTTTAAGAAATGATACAAATAAGCCACATCCATATCCCATTACTATAATTTCATAAATTACAAACTTGTCTACAACATCACTAGATTCTTTGCTTGCTTCTGTAGTAGGATACTCATTATTGTCGCATAAAATCTTTACATCAGGAGCACCACAAAGAAATTCATTCCCGTAAAAACCACTTTGATTAAGTGTATCAAAATGTTCTGCCTTTGGAACTTCTCTACTTAAGTTATTGTATGATAGGTTCCGAACGCCAAGAAAATCAAGATTGGTTAGTGTATGTGGTATCTCACCACTCAATGCATTAGAACTAAGATCTAAAGACTCTAAACCATTCATTCCTCCTATGGTCTTTGGAATCTCACCTGACAAGTGATTGTGCGAGAGATTCAGCATTGAGAGACCCTGTAAAAGGCCTATCTCTTCTGGAATTGATCCTGTTAGAGCATTGAGTGAAATATCTACCCCACTGTGGTATGAGTATACCAAATCAAGCTGATAAGATGATCCTTTTGTCGCAATATTTAATTGTGCACCAACAAATGCAAAGGAAATCAGAAAACCAAGAATGGTTCCGTCTATAGGTCTGACCATGAGCATCTTCAGATTTTCAAGTTTGATATGCATAGGACCAGACAGACTATTATTTGATAAACCAATATATTATAACTTCTTCTGCTGCAGTATTTCTTGGGGAATTGATCCACTAAACATGTTAGATGCCAGCACAAGTAAACGTAGATTTAGGAGTTTCCCGATGAAGTATGGTATTCTTCCTTCAGATATATTATTTTGCAGTTTCAGAACCTCCAGGGATTGAAATCTACTGATAACATCCGAAAATGGTCCATAAAAACTATTGCCACTCAAATCCAAGTACGCTAGATTTTTGGCACCTTGGAGTTCAAATGGAATATTACCATCAAGATTGTTTTCCCCAAGGCTGAGAAAAACAAGAGAAGTACCATTTCCTAATGTAAGAGGTATCTTCCCTGATATACTGTTGTAAGAGAGATCAAGGACCTCGAGAGCATTGACTTATTTATAGAAAGATGGTGGAATCTGACCATGCAATCTGTTTCCAGAAAATTTCATATACCTTATACTCGATAATTCTCCAATTTGTGCGGGTACAATGCCACTGAAATTGTTGCCTGATAAATTAATGACTTCAACATTTTCAGGTTGGGCAGGAATTTTTCCTTGAAGATTGTTGTTTGCTAAATTCAAAAATATTGGATAAATAGAGGGGTGCAATTGGATAATTGTAATAACCCCAAAATTTTCAACTTTTTGTAACCCTTGTGAATAGTGTTTTAGCTGAATGAGAAAACTTTTCACGCCACACTATGTAGGGGTTCTGTTATGGATATTCTGGGATATTATTAGTACTCTATGAAGTATATAAGTGTATGTAAAGATCGTCAGAATCCAATTCCGAACACTTTGGTTTTTCCCGGAAATCCACAAGATACGGAGAGAATTGAGTATAAGGTAACAGGATAAAAAGGATTTAAATTAAAAGATTATAATAGAGGATCATAAAAAGGAATATAATGTATTGAGAAAGGTTAAGGGAACCTAAGTAATAAGATCCCGGGTATGATCCTTCAAACGATAAACGAGAACGAAAGTTAAGCGAACCGTATAACAGATCAGCGGTCATTAGGCAAACAATTAGGAAGTTAATCAAAGGGATTAGTGGGAATGATGTCATCCAACCAATAGAAAGAGGACAAGGAAGGGAGGATGACATCATGAGGATGACATAAGCATGACATGGGAAGGAAGGAGGTGTGGTAGCTTTGTAACCACACAATTTCAAGGGCAAGAAGGTAATTGACTAAATCAAATACAAAACAAGTCAACCAAGCCAAGTAAAAATCATTCTCATCAAAAATCAAAAAGCAACCAAGGCATTAGTTCTTCATTGCTCTCGGCTTTCTTACTTTTTAAAGGCAAGATTTTTCAAAATCCAAGATCCAAGCTTCCTAAATTGGTAAGATAATTCCCTAATCATCTTCATGCTTAGTTAGGACTATATCATGAGTTTAAGCCATTAATTCTTTCTCAATCTTCTTCATTTAATCAAAGAAGAAGACAATGAATAGTGTTTTCAAGTTTTTAACTTGAACTTTTTCTTGTTTTTCTTGAAGATCCAAGCATTCTTAAGACTTCTCAAAGCTTCTTAAGGCTTCCTAGCTCCACCCACCACTTCAAGGAAGGTATACCATCTCCAAACCCTAGATTCCTATATATTATAAGATGATTTTGATTAGTGGGTTGATATTGTAGCTTGTTGTTATGATTTAGAGTTTGAGATTTGGAATGGTAGTGAAATGGAATGGTAATTGTTGTGGTTTTGATTTAAAGGAACTTAAGTATGATTAAAGTTAAGTTTAAGCATAAGTATGAATGATTAAATTGAATTGGTTGGGGTTGTTATGATGTGATAAGGATGGATGTTGGTTGTATGTTGGATTTGAGGTTGGTTTGTGGTTGGTTTTGTATGGTTTAAAATTTGGAAATCGCGTAAACATAGCCGTCGTAACGTCCGATTTTCTTTGGACTGTTTTTGTGCATAGCATTAGGACCCGAGAACCCCCTGCTAGATTATGACCACTGCCATGATTAGATAGCTCATGTTACGAGCTTCGTTTTGATATGTAGTTCGTTCGATTCCGATGCACGGTTTAGGAGAAACGACCGTTTCAAGTAACGGCGTTTCGCGAACGAAACTTTTTCCCTCGCCTTACTTTGAAATGTAGGTTAAAGACCAAAAAGGGTTAATTAATGTATGAAACATTTATGGTAAGTGTGTTAGGCAGTTGGTAAGACATTCGCGAAGGAATCGCTTTAAAACTCGTAAAGGTTAAATTATTAAAAATGGTGGAGCCGAGGGTACCCGAGTGACTTAAGCGAATCGGTGAGCGCAAAACAAGCGTTAGAATCTAAGTTAGTTAAAGTATAGTTTTACAAGTGACTTTGGTTTAATTCCAACTTACTTGTTGTTTATAGGTTATCAGACTCGTCCCGAGCCTTTCTCACCCCCAAGTCGCTCAGGCAAGTATTCTATCCGTTATACTGTTGTTGTGATGTATACATTTGTATATGCATGATCTTGCGATAGATGCATGTTGGTTATTTAGCAAATTCTTGCGATATATTGTAGCATGTGATATGGTATATATGCATGCCTGTTTCATATTCTTGAAATATATATCTGTTGGTTCAGTTGATAATACCTATGCTAGAGGATAGCGGTATCTTGCATATACCCTTAGTATAGGGACCCAAAGGTGAAAATATTTTCTAAAACCGGGAGTCGAGGATCCCGAGTAGATTTTTATATATATGGATATGGATATATATATATATTTATATTTATATATATATATGGTTATAATTTTCCAAACTATTAATCGAATAAGGTTTATTCGATAGCTTTAACTTTACTTTATTATTGAATATTATTCGAATATTATTCGAGGGCTTATGACTCTTTTATATTATTTATTGAATATTATTTGAATATTATTCGAGGGCTTATGACTCTTTTATATTATTTATTGAATATTATTTGAATATTCATTCGAGGACTTATGACTCTTTTATATTATTTAATGAATATTATTTGAATATCCATTTGAGGATCTATGACTCCGATTATTTGCTGAGATATATTCTTTATTTTATTAAAGAATAAGGTGTAAATAATCAAACTTATTTTCGATTATTCAAATAAAGATAATACTTTCATATAAGTATATCTTTGGTTATTTAATACTCGTTTCAAGTATAAGTTTTAATACTTCTACTTCAATTATTTTTATAAAGACTATTCTTTATGGGAATATTATTTAAATAATAATATTCGGTCATTTTCTAAATATTCTGGGGACTGATTTACTTCATTAAATCAGCTTTACTCCAAACACTCTTTAAAGTGTTTTCGAGTCTTCAAAATGATTTTTAAAAGTCAGAGTGGATCCCAAAACTCTTTTTTTTATATTTAAGATCTTCCTTTTAAGGGGATTTAAATACTCGCTCAAAACCTGGGGAATCCGGCTCTGTGGTGTATTTTATATTCGCAACGAGGTTGCAGTTTTGGTAAATGAATTGATTACTTGCCCAACGTTCGGGAAGTAAGCCCATCTAATTGAGTCGGCATAAGCAACAGGCCGGGGTACGGTCTATTATTGTGTAAGTGGCTGGGTGGCAGTCCATCAACGCGTGAGGGGCCGGGTAACGGTCTAGCGCGAGGTCCTAATGCGGCTAGGGTGATGACCGGTGAGGAATTCATCCATCTACAGTAGAAAAGGTTACTTATTTGTATCTTTGCCTGATCATCAAGATATCTGGTTTATGCCAAAATTCTTTTCCTTTCCAAAATTCGTTGGATGTTTCAAACTCTGTTCATACTTTATATAACAGAGGTTCCAGGAAATGTTTAAAGAGATATATATATGTGGATATATATATATCGGGACTAAATAAAGTATCTCTTAACTTTTTCATTCAATAATATTTCAAAGATTGAATCTATTCAAGTCTTAACTTGTGATCTCATCTATGGGATGTTTTTCTTAAAACTTTTAATACTTTGAACGGTGGTAGTTCAAGAAGCTTTATAAATAATATAAGTGTGGTGAAGTATTGGTAACTTCATTCCTTGTTTTTACTTATATCTAGTAAGTAATTATCTTGCATATGATAGAGATTCTATTAAGTATCCACTTAGATACTTATACTATTGTTATCACTATATATATTATCTTGCGAGCTGTAAGGCTCACTCTTGCTTTATTTCTTCATCACATAACAACAGTTAGGAGAGATGGCCAGACTCCAGCAGACCCAGCGCAAGCGCGTGGGAAGCGTCCCGCGTCTTCCCGATGATGTTGTAGCTGCTATAGCTGCAGAGGTAGATCCATTGTAGTTCAGGCATTCTATTTTTGAGAATCAAATTATGTATAATTATAACTTGTGGCAGATAATGGCAATTAACTGTAAATTATCAAGTAATCATTTTGGGTTGTAATAATTTTAAATTGTGGATTCAAAGACTTGTACTTATTTCAATTTCATCTCTGAGACTATAACGGGTTGTGGTGTGTGTTAGTGTGGGGTCACAGCATGAGGTTATTTATTATTAATTAAGTGAAGTGATATTGTAGAAAGAAAGACCGTGACGACCCGGATCCCCGACCTCGGATCTGGGGGTGTTACAGAAATGGTATCAGAGCTAAGTGTTATAAACCTCAGAGATGATGCGTCGATATAATAACAAACTCACAAAGATAATAAGAACTCTTGCCAAGTTCATGGTCGGACTACTTAAAGTAGTGCTGACAGTTAAAACCCTTACGGGAACCCTTATAAGTATCATGATAGTAACTTAGCTCGTTTAATGTGTAGGCGCCTGAGATAGAGGACCCTGAGATGTTCGAGCGTGAGCATGATGAGGCATTGCTAGATGTTGAGGATCAGGAGGAGCCTGAGATGGAGGAGGATGAGGAGGACCCCTCAGAGGAGCCTGAGACGGAGGTCATTGCTGTTTCAGATGAGGAGGACCCCTCAGAGGAGTCAGAGACAGAGGTTATTGCTATTCCAGATGAGGAGGACCCGGATGAGGTCCCAGTAGCTGAGGAGCGTGTTGGATCTATGGTAGTGTATGCTGGTATCCCTTTACCCACACTTCCGGTGGTCAGAGCCCCTACCCCTCCACCACTATCTTGGATTCCTGATGATGACAGCTCAGAGACCCATACTTCCGAGCCTAGGCAGACCGAGGAGGCACCCTCAGCGGCTCCGGATTCACCACCTCTTGACCCTGCCCACAGGCAGTCTTCGTTAGCTCATGGATATGTTCAGGATGTATTGAGGACCCGAGTGGCTGTTGCCGAGGGCCGACTAGATGAGGCCAGGAGGGAGTTGGATGCAGAGAGGGCGGGTAGGCGTACCCGAGCTTATGAGACTAGGGCTTCTATACCCCGATCCTTGAGGAGGGAGCTTACGGGGATAGAGCTCACATCCCGAGCGAGACTCAGATCTCTCCAGGGGGACAGGCATGGTAGGATCTCCAGGCGGCAGGCCGACTATATCTTCCGTCGTGCGATGGAAAGGGTTTGGGAGCTGACCCGCTCCGGTGTGTGATTCAGGATTGATGATGGAATAGTCTAGTTGTCTAGTTAGCCGAGGCCTTAGTAAGAGCCAATTTTCCGGGATAGTTGACTTGTATATAGCATCCCTTTTTCTGACTAGACAGATAGACTCTTGTGTATCACTTTTGGGACAGATGACTGTAGCACTGTTGTACTTTTGACCAGATCAAACTATGTATTCTCGCATTATGTATATATTTGTTTCCTTTCGGTTCAGTTCCATAGTGACGGGATCACTGTTTTTATCATTATTATTACTGCACTTCGTATTAGAACTTTCTTAAAATAATAGAATTGCGATATACGTTCTCCCCATTATAAGAGCTGTGCAAGGCACAATGTTGTATATGATTGTGACCTAACGTTGAATTTTCCCAATAATTGTTTTATTATTATCAGAATCATGCCGCCAAGAAAGATTGGAACTAGGGCGAACTCTGGATCTGAGGACCAGGGAAGCCATAACCAGGATGATAGGAACCAGGAGCACAGTGAAGAGGAAGATGAGGATTATGTGGAACAGGATGACTCCCTGTATGAAGAGGAAGAGGAAACATATGATGTTGAGGGATTTGAGATAGAGGCTGAAGAAGGAGAAACCGAGGTTGAGCAACCAGTACCAAACCCAGGCATGGATCCCATGGGCCAGTTCATGCAACTCCTAAGGCAGAATTTGGAACGTCAACCCAACCCACCCCCTCAAGGAAGTAACAATGCAGTGGCAAACTCTTTCAGGGCTTTTAAGTCCCTTAAGCCCCCTGAGTTCCACGGATCAGCCGACCCAGTTGAGGCAAGAGCATGGTTAAAGGAAATGGAGAAATCTTTTGAGATTTTGAGTACCGAGGAGGCACAGAAGACTGTATTTGCTACCTACCTTCTGAAAGGAGAAGCTAACTACTGGTGGGAGGCCAAGAAAAACATGGAGTCAGATGCTATTATAACCTGGGTGAGATTTAGTCAGTTGTTTCTGGGAAAGTATTTCCCGAGGTTTATGGAAAACCAGATGGAGCTCAAGTTCTTGGAGCTAAAGCAGAATAACTTGTCTGTAGCAGAGTACGAGGCGAAATTTACTGAGTTATCAAGGTTTGTGCCGGAGTTTGTGAGCACCGAGGAAAAGAAAGCTAGGAGGTTTCAGCAGGGACTGAAACCGTGGATTCAGAATAGGGTGGCAATCCTTGAGCTTACGGACTATGCCACTCTGGTACAAAAGGTGACGATTGTAAAAGTTGGAAGTGAACAGATGCAGAAGGAAAGAGAGAAGAAAGGAATAAAGAGGAAAAGCATGAGCATGGGTGAAGGTTCCGCAGGAAGGAGCTTCCCAACTAGATTTAATCGAGGAGCAGTGTCCCTACCAGGAAGGAACACTGGGTTTAAGTTGCCAATGAGTGTGAGTGTGAGCCAGGGCGGCCAGAAGTCAAGAATGTCCTATTCCAACCAGTCTCGACCCCCATTGCCAGCCTGTAACATATGTGGAAGGAATCACACTGGGGAGTGTAAAGAAAGGCCAGTAACCTATTTTAAGTGCGGTCGGGAAGGCCACTACTCAAATAAATGCCCTTCGTCAGCCCCTGCTGTCGTTCCAACCACCAATTGTCATTGGTGTGGACGCCCGGGTCATTGGAAGAGGGAATGCCCAATGAACAAACCAGCAGCTTCGGGAGCAAGCAGGGCTGCTTCCAATAAGCCACCTACTGCAAGGACTTTCAACATGACAGTCCAGGATGCTATGAAAGATTCAGATGTGATAGCAGGTACCCTTTCTCTAAATTCAGTCAGTGCAAATGTTTTATTTGATTCGGGAGCAACTAAATCTTTTATATCAAAGGACCTTGCGCGTAAGTTAAGACTTAAGGCTGAAGCCTTGATAGAACCCTTACAAGTAGAAATAGCCAATCATGAAATTATTCCTGTTAACCAGATTCACCCCGCCTGTGAGATAGGCATAGGGGAGCAATCTTTCAGTGTTGATCTGATTCCTTTTAAATTAGGGGAGTTTGATGTGATTTTGGGAATGGACTGGCTATCTAGCAACGATGCTCAGATAGACTGTAAAGGGAAGAAAGTTAAGTTAAATATCCCTGGGAAGAAAGAAGTTATATTTAGAGGAAAAAGGCAAACGCATAAATTTTTGACTATGGCCCAGGCCAAAAGGATGCTACGAAAAGGAAGTGAGGCTTACCTAGCCTATGTGGTGGACACGCAGAAGGAGGTGCCCAACTTACAAGATATTCCAGTAGTCAACGAATTTGAAGATGTATTCCCACAAGACCTTCCGGGATTACCACCCGATAGAGTGATTGAATTTGCTATTGAGTTGGCCCCAGGGACGGCGCCAGTTTCAAAAGCACCTTACCGGTTAGCCCCGTTAGAAATGAAGGAATTAGCTATCCAATTGCAGGAACTCTTGGATAAGGGTATGATAAGACCCAGTGTGTCTCCGTGGGGAGCACCAGTGCTCCCCAGTTTTATTTGTTAAGAAGAAAGATGGGAGCATGAGATTGTGCATAGACTATCGAGAGTTGAACAAGCTAACCATAAAGAACAGGTACCCATTACCTAGAATAGACGATATGTTCGACCAGCTAAAGGATGCTGTTTATTTTTCCAAGATCGACCTGAGAACTGGATATCACCAACTAAAGATTAAACCCGAAGATATTTCCAAGACAGCGTTCCGTACCAGGTATGGGCATTATGAGTTCTTGGTAATGTCCTTTGGATTAACCAACGCCCCAGCGGCTTTCATGGATTTAATGAATAGAGTATTTAAGAAGTACTTGGACAAGTGTGTGATAGTTTTTATCGATGATATTTTGATCTACTCAAGGACTGAGGCAGAACATGCAGAGCATTTGAGGATAGCTCTAGGAATACTCAGAGAGGAGCAGTTATATGCCAAATTCTCGAAGTGTGAATTCTGGCGGAATGAAGTACAGTTTTTAGGACATGTGATCAATAAAGAAGGAGTATTGGTCGACCCCTCCAAGATAGAGGCGGTCTCAAATTGGGAAAGGCCAACCACACCCACAGAGGTAAGGAGTTTCATAGGATTGGCCGGCTACTATCGAAGATTTGTACAGGACTTTGCGAAGATCGCAGCCCCTTTGACACGACTTACTCGTAAGACAGAGAAGTTTGAATGGACGGAGAAATGCGAGAACATTTTTCAGAAATTAAAGAAAAGGTTGATAACGGCTCCGGTATTGGCATTGCCGGACGGAAAAGGAGATTTTGTGATATATAGTGACGCGTCGCACAAAGGATTAGGATGTGTGCTTATGCAGCACGGTAGAGTTATTGCGTATGCGTCGAGACAACTGAAGGAATACGAGGTTAGATATCCTACTCATGACCTTGAGCTCGCGGCAATAGTATTTGCTTTAAAAATTTGGAGGCACTACTTGTATGGAGAGAAGTGCGAGATTTTCACAGACCATAAGAGCCTCAAGTACATATTTACGCAGAAAGAGCTCAACATGCGCCATAGGAGATGGTTAGAACTAATCAAGGACTATGATTGTGAGATTCTCTATCATCCAGGGAAAGCCAATGTGGTGGCTGATGCCCTTAGTAGAAAGGAAAGACTCAGAATGATAACGACTTCGGAAGAGTTGATAAGGGATTTTGAGAAAATGGAAATAGAAGTAAAGGTAACCGGAACCGGAACTGAAAAGCTTTTTGAGATCTCAATGCAGCCAGAGTTATTGGAAAAGATCAGATTGTGCCAGGAGAAAATAATGAATGAAGACAGAGAGTCAATGACTGGAGAGGAGATCCATACTGAGAAAGATGATAAAGGGATAATGAGGTACTCCTACCGAATTTGGGTTCCGAATGTTCAAGAACTTAAAGATGAGATTTTGGATGAAAGCCATAGTTCAAGGTATTCCATTCACCCGGGAAGTACCAAGATGTATAGGGATTTGAAGGAATATTACTGGTGGCCCAACATGAAGAGGGACGTAGCAGAATGGGTGAACAAGTGTTTGACTTGCCAAAGAGTAAAGGCAGAGCACCAGAGACCCAGTGGACTTTTGTGACCCCTGGAGATTCCCGAATGGAAATGGGAACAGATAGCGATGGATTTTGTTGTAGGCTTGCCAAGGACGAAAGCCAATCACGACGCCATTTGGGTAATTATAGACCGACTGACAAAGTCAGCTCATTTCATTCCTATCAATGAGAGATACACAGTCGATAGACTGGTGGACATTTACCTTAAGGAAATAGTGACGCGACATGGAGTCCCAGCGTCCATTGTCTCAGACCGAGACCCCAGGTTTAACTCCAGATTTTGGAGGAGCTTTCAGGAATGTGCGGGGACCAAGTTAAATATGAGTACCGCGTATCATCCCCAAACGGATGGACAGAGTGAAAGGACCATCCAGACATTAGAGGATATGTTGAGAGTCTGTGCAATAGACCTTAAAGGAAGTTGGGATGATCACCTGCCGTTGATCGAGTTTTCTTATAACAATAGCTTTCATGCTAGCATCGGAATGCCGCCTTATGAGGCCCTGTACGGAAGAAGGTGTCGATCTCCCTTATACTGGGATGAAGTAGGAGAGCGGAAGATGCTCGGACCCGAAGTGGTCCAAAGGACCAAAGATATAGTGGATCTTATCAGAGGGCGACTTGTGGCAGCCCAAGACAGACAAAAGAAATATGCAGACCTAGCCCGAAAGGACAAGGAATATGAAGTAGGGGACTTAGTACTGCTGAAAGTATCCCCTTGGAAGGGATTAATGAGGTTCGGAAAGAAAGGAAAACTAAGCCCAAGATACATTGGACCTTTTGAGATATTAAGACGGATTGGAAAGTTAGCTTACGAGCTAGCCCTACCCCCTAATTTGCAACAAGTTCATAATGTGTTCCATGTGTCAATGCTAAGGAGGTATCATCAAGATGCCAGGCACATAGTGGAGTACGAGCAGGTGGATATGCAGCCAGATCTAACTTACGTGGAGAAGCCAGTAAGGATTATGGATAAGAAGGAGCAGGTGCTTCGGAACAAAGTGATCAAGCTAGTCAGAGTACTATGGCAGAATCATAATGTGGAAGAATCAACTTGGGAACTAGAAAGCACAATGCTAGAAAAGTACCCCCATTTGTTTTCTGTTTGATTCCGGGACGGAATCCTTTTAAGGAGGGGAGACTGTAATAACCCCAAAATTTTCAACTTTTTGTAACCCTTGTGAATAGTGTTTTAGCTGAATGAGAAAACTTTTCACGCCACACTATGTAGGGGTTCTGTTATGGATATTCTGGGATATTATTAGTACTCTATGAAGTATATAAGTGTATGTAAAGATCGTCAGAATCCAATTCCGAACACTTTGGTTTTTCCCGGAAATCCACAAGATACGGAGAGAATTGAGTATAAGGTAACAGGATAAAAAGGATTTAAATTAAAAGATTATAATAGAGGATCATAAAAAGGAATATAATGTATTGAGAAAGGTTAAGGGAACCTAAGTAATAAGATCCCGGGTATGATCCTTCAAACGATAAACGAGAACGAAAGTTAAGCGAACCGTATAACAGATCAGCGGTCATTAGGCAAACGATTAGGAAGTTAATCAAAGGGATTAGTGGGAATGATGTCATCCAACCAATAGAAAGAGGACAAGGAAGGGAGGATGACATCATGAGGATGACATAAGCATGACATGGGAAGGAAGGAGGTGTGGTAGCTTTGTAACCACACAATTTCAAGGGCAAGAAGGTAATTGACTAAATCAAATACAAAACAAGTCAACCAAGCCAAGTAAAAATCATTCTCATCAAAAATCAAAAGCAACCAAGGCATTAGTTCTTCATTGCTCTCGGCTTTCTTACTTTTTAAAGGCAAGATTTTTCAAAATCCAAGATCCAAGCTTCCTAAATTGGTAAGATAATTCCCTAATCATCTTCATGCTTAGTTAGGACTATATCATGAGTTTAAGCCATTAATTCTTTCTCAATCTTCTTCATTTAATCAAAGAAGAAGACAATGAATAGTGTTTTCAAGTTTTTAACTTGAACTTTTTCTTGTTTTTCTTGAAGATCCAAGCATTCTTAAGACTTCTCAAAGCTTCTTAAGGCTTCCTAGCTCCACCCACCACTTCAAGGAAGGTATACCATCTCCAAACCCTAGATTCCTATATATTATAAGATGATTTTGATTAGTGGGTTGATATTGTAGCTTGTTGTTATGATTTAGAGTTTGAGATTTGGAATGGTAGTGAAATGGAATGGTAATTGTTGTGGTTTTGATTTAAAGGAACTTAAGTATGATTAAAGTTAAGTTTAAGCATAAGTATGAATGATTAAATTGAATTGGTTGGGGTTGTTATGATGTGATAAGGATGGATGTTGGTTGTATGTTGGATTTGAGGTTGGTTTGTGGTTGGTTTTGTATGGTTTAAAATTTGGAAATCGCGTAAACATAGCCGTCGTAACGTCCGATTTTCTTTGGACTGTTTTTGTGCATAGCATTAGGACCCGAGAACCCCCTGCTAGATTATGACCACTGCCATTATTAGATAGCTCATGTTACGAGCTTCGTTTGATATGTAGTTCGTTCGATTCCGATGCACGGTTTAGGAGAAACGACCGTTTCAAGTAACGGCGTTTCGCGAATGAAACTTTTTCCCTCGCCTTACTTTGAAATGTAGGTTAAAGACCAAAAAGGGTTAATTAATGTATGAACATTTATGGTAAGTGTGTTAGGCAGTGGTAAGACATTCGCGAAGGAATCGCTTTAAAACTCGTAAAGGTTAAATTATTAAAAATGGTGGAGCCGAGGGTACCCGAGTGACTTAAGCGAATCGGTGAGCGCAAAACAAGCGTTAGAATCTAAGTTAGTTAAAGTATAGTTTTACAAGTGACTTTGGTTTAATTCCAACTTACTTGTTGTTTATAGGTTATCAGACTCGTCCCGAGCCTTTCTCACCCCCAAGTCGCTCAGGCAAGTATTCTATCCGTTATACTGTTGTTGTGATGTATACATTTGTATATGCATGATCTTGCGATAGATGCATGTTGGTTATTTAGCAAATTCTTGCGATATATTGTAGCATGTGATATGGTATATATGCATGCCTGTTTCATATTCTTGAAATATATATCTGTGGTTCAGTTGATAATACCTACGCTAGAGGATAGCGGTATCTTGCATATACCCTTAGTATAGGGACCCAAAGGTGAAAATATTTTCTAAAACCGGGAGTCGAGGATCCCGAGTAGATTTTTGTATATATGGATATGGATATATATATATATATATTTATATATATATATGGTTATATTTTCCACTATTAATCGAAAAGTTTGATTCGATAGCTTAACCTTTACTTTATTATTGATATTATTCATATTATTCGAAGGCGTATGACTCCTTTTATTTATTATCTGAATATTTTGAATATTCATTCGAGGGCTTATGACTCTTTATATTATTTATTGAATATTTGAATATTCATTCGAGGGCTTATGACTCTTTTATATTATTTATGAATATTATTTGAATATTCATTTGAGGATCTATGACTCCGATTATGTGCTGAGGTATATTCTTTATTTTATTAAAGAATAAGGTGTCAATAATCAAACTTATTTTCGATTATTCAAATAAAGATAATACTTTCATATAATATATCTTGGGTTATTTAATACTCGTTTCAAGTATAAGTTTTAATACTTCTACTTCAATTATTTTTATAAAGATTATTCTTTATGGGAATATTATTTAAATAATAATATTCAGTCATTTTCTAAATATTCTGGGGACTGATTTACTTCATTAATCAGCTTTACTCCAAACACTCTTTAAAGTGTTTTCGAGTCTTCAAAATGATTTTTAAAAGTCAGAGCGGATCCCAAAACTCTTTTTTTTATATTTAGATCTTCCTTTTAGGGGATTTAAATACTCGCTCAAAACCTGGGGAATCCGGCTCTGTGGTGTATTTTTATATTCGCAACGAGGTTTGCCAGTTTTGGTAAATGAATTGATTACTTGCCCAACATTCGGGAAGTAAGCCCATCTAATTGAGTCGGCATAAGCGACAGGCCGGGGTACGGTCTATTATTGTGTAAGTGGCTGGGGGTGGCAGTCCATCAACGCGTTAGGGGCCGGGGGTAACGGTCTAGCGCGAGGTCCTAATGCGGCCAGGGTGATGACCGGGTGAGGAATTCATCCATCTACAGTAGAAAAGGTTACTTATTGGTATCTTTGCCTGATCAGGCAAGATATCTGGTTTTAATGCCAAAATTCTTTTCCTTTCCAAAATTCATTGGATGTTTCAAACTCTGTTCATACTTTATATAACAGAGGTTCCAGGAAATGTTTAAAGAGATATATATAGTGGATATATATATATCGGGACTAAATAAAGTATCTCATTAACTTTTTCATTCAATAATATTTCAAAGATTGAATCTATTCCAAGTCTTAACTTGTGGATCTCATCTATGGGATGTTTTTCTTAAAACTTATAATACTTTGAACGGTGGTAGTTCAAGTAAGCCTTTATAAATGATATAAGTGTGGTGAAGTATTGGTACTTCCATTCCTTGTTTTTACTTATATCTAGTAGTAATTATCTTGCATATGATAGAGATGCTATTAAGTATCCACTTAGATACTTATACTATTGTTATCACTATATATATTATCTTGCGAGCTGTAAGGCTCACTCTTGCTTTATTTCTTCATCACATAACAACAGTTAGGAGAGATGGCCAGACTCCAGCAGAACCCAGCGCAAGCGCGTGGGAAGCGTCCCGCGTCTGTCCGATGATGTTGTAGCTGCTATAGCTGCAGAGGTAGATCCATTGTAGTTCAGCATTCTACTTTTTGAGAATCAAATTATGTATAATTTATAACTTGTGGCAGATAATGGCAATTAACTGTAAATTATCAAGTATCATTTTGGGTTGTAATAATTTTAAATTGTGGATTCAAAGACTTGTACTTATTTCAATTCATCTCTGAGACTTAACGGGTTGTGGTGTGTGTTAGTGTGGGGTCACAGCATGAGGTTATTTATTATTAAGTGAAGTGATATTGTGGAAAGAAAGACAGTGACAACCCGGATCCCCGACCCCGGACCTGGGGGTGTTACAAATACACATCCGAGCCCGCGACTCCGAAGGCGTCGCTGAAAATAACGAAATTCCATTGCTCGTCTGGCAATACAAGTACTGGTGCGGTCACCAACCGGTTCTTTAACTCTTGAAAACTTTCTTCACACTTATCATTCCATTCAACTTTTCACTTTTTCGAGGTTAACCTTGGTCACAGTGTTGCTATTTTCCGCAAAATCTTTGACAAACCTTCGATAATATCATGCCAATCCAAGAAACTTCGAACTTCCTGTTGGTGTCTTTTGGTCGTTCCCAGTTCAACACAGCCTTCAATCTTTGCTGGATCGACTTGGATGCCATTCTCTAATGATGATATGCCCTAGAAATTGTACCTCCCTTAACAGAATTCACATTTTGAGAATTTTGCGTATAATTACTCTTCCTCAAGGATTTCCAAAACTACTCCTCAAAGTGTTCTGCATGCTCTTCTTCTGTCTCGGAAGTAAATCAAACATGTCATCAACTGAATACATCAGAACTTGTCCAAATATTTCTTGAATATCCTGTTCATCAAATCCATGAAGGCAGCTGGCGCGTTTGTCAAACCGAATGCCATTACAAGAACCCTCGTAATGTCCATATCTCGTACGAAACGCAGTTTTTGGAATATCTTCAGCTTTAATCTTCAATTGATGATAGCCTGATCGCAATCTATCTTTGAAACCATGCAGCTCCTTTTAGCTGGTCGAACAAATCGTCGATTCTCGGTAAAGGTACTGTTCTTAATAGTGAATTTATTCAACTCCCGATAGTCGATGCATAATCGCAATGCTGTCGTCCTTCTTCTTTACGAATAACACTGGTGCACCCCATGGGGATACACTAGGTCGTATAATGTCTCAGTCTAGAAGATCTTGCAGTTGCGTTGACAATTCCTTCATTTCGACGGGAGCCATTCGATACGGAGCTTTCGAAACTGGTTCTGTGCCTGGTGCTAGATCAATCGTGAATTCGATTTCTCGATCTGGCGGTAACCCTGGAAGCTCGTCTGGAAAGACGTCCGGATACTCACATACAACTGGAATGTCTTCTATTCTAGGACTTCCTTTTTCAATATCTAACACGTAAGCTATGTACGCCTCACATCCTTGTCGAAGCAATCGGTTGGTCTGTAATACAGTAAGAAATTTATTCTGCTGCTTTTTGCCCTTGAATATTACCGTTGCATTTTCCGTAGTTCGCAATTTTACTTTCTTATTCGCGCAATCTATTTGAGCCTTATGACATGCTAACCAATCCATTCCCAAAATCACATCAAATTCTCCTAGCTTAAAAGGAATTAAGTTTACAGAGAAATGATGTCCAGCTATTTCTACATCACACGCAGGACATACTCGATCTACTGGAACTTGGTCGTCATTCGCTAATTTTATAATTAGCGTTTCGCCCAACCATTCGATTTCGCAATGTAACTTATCAAGAAATTCTTCAGAAATAAATGAACGGGTAGCTCCAGAATCAATTAATACTTTTGAATCTACGGAATTCACCAAAAGCGTACCTGCAATCATACTTGGACTTTGCACTGCTTCTTTCATGGTCATGTTAAAAGTCCTTGCTCTGGGTTGATTTGGCGGCGGGGGCGGAGGTAATGCCAATACTTTCGGAATACTGGCTGCCATTGCTGGTCCTTTACAATTCCTAGCGATATGCCCTTTCTTCCCGCATTGATAGCAAGTGATTTCTGCTGTTTTTCCTATTGGACATTCGTTAGAGTAGTGCCATTTCTGCTTGCATTTGAAACATGTCACATCTGCTTTAATACATACGCCGCTATACTTGCGTCCACAAGTTTTGCAATATGGCACTGGAATCTTAACAATTCCCTGTTGTTTGGAGGTTTGGAAACGATTACCTGCTTTTTGTGTACCCTGTCCTATCCTTTTGAAATTCAAATTTGTCCGGGCTTGCAATCCCGGCTTCCTGCTGAAACGATCTTGGAAACTCCCCTGTCCTCTGTCTCGTTGAGACCTTTCACTTTCCCCTTCGATGATCAAAGATTTCTGGACTACAGCAGTATATGTCGTTTAATTCAAAGACTGCAACCTGTCCACGTATCCATGGTCGTAATCCCTCTTGAAATCTCTGCACTCGTTTCTCTTCAGTGTCTACCTGTTCCGGAACAAACCTAGCCAATTCATTAAATTTGGCTTCATACTCTGTCACAGACATACTTCCCTGCTTCAGCTCTAAAACCTTATCTGCATCTGATTCTTACGTAGCGAGGAAAATGTTTCTCTAAAAATAATTCTTTGAACCTATCCCAAGCAATAACATCTTCACCTTCTAAAGCCTTTTTAGATTCCCACCAATAATTTGCCTCTCCCTTCAACAAGTAACTAGCAAAATCAGTCCTCTGGTCCTCACCTACCTTCACTAGTGCAAACCTTTCTCTATTTCTTTTAACCAGGTGGTAGCTTTAATAGGATCAGTAGAACCCATCAAATTCTGGAGGTTTAATCGACTGAAAGCTTAAAAGTAACAACATGTAATACTGGTGGTAATTGAGGCTCATGACGAGGTGGCTGTTGTAACATTTGTTGTTGTATCTGCTGTTGCTGATGCTGCATCTGCTGCTGCATCATTACCATCTGTTGTTGCATCAGATGGAACATTTGGTTCATGGTCTCATTAGTCTGACCTTCGGAATTGATGTTCGAGGTTTCAGCCCTAGTCTTTCTTTTGGTGCCATCTTCTTCTGATAATAAAACAGGTGATATTTATTTGACAATTTAATAACAATTGATAGTATGTGATGGAAAATAATTTATCCTGTATTAATAACATGGTTTATTTAAAGAAAAGTTACTAAATGTAAAAACTAGAAATTTAAACAGTTAAATAAAATGTTTATTCTTTTTCTTTTCTGTTTTTCTTTCTCTCTCTTTTTTTTCAACAGGAATTATAGTATAAAAGACTGTAAAGCAATAAAGTGAAAAAAAATGCTGTAAAACTGGAAAGACTGAAATTTAATTAAAAGATATTTGAAAAGTTCAGTTTATATATATGACACCGGCCTCAGGTGTAAATGCTTGATACAAAAAGTCTCGCTCTGCTGGTCATCACTACGGCTACCAGTCACACTATCGCTACAAGTTAAACTACTACTACAAGTTAAACTACTGATACACACATACACACTACTCACTAGGTTATACTATGCTGCCTCTATATACACATGTACTCTGGAGTCACCGTCTCAAACCATCTCAGAACCCAGGCGGAATACGTCTAAGCTCCTCTTTAAGTGCCTGGACTAAAGTCTGTGCCAAGCGGAATATCCGATAGAACTCTGCAAAAGAAGGAGGTCCATCATGGGTCAACTCATCAAGCTCCCAAGTAGCACTCATCAACACTGACTGTAATCGCTGTCTCATATAATAATCGGCTGTAGGGCCGCTAACGGTCCTCTGTCCCTCTGATCAAACATGCATAATCTCTCGACACTGTGCCCGCCAATACTCTATATCGTCCCTCATAACTCTATACTCATGGTATGGTACCATATGCGGCTGAACACCTGACCTACTGACTCCTGGGAAGGAACCCTCGGAATACCTGCACCCTGCTGTGGTAAACCTAACTGTAGATCCACATCATGCTCTCCCATCCCCTCGACTGGAATCATCTGAACTATGTCCGGCTCTGGGGCATGCACTGGTATAGGAGGTAACAATGGTAGTGGTGGTAACTCCTGCTCAATACCTGGTATAAACTGATGCTCAATAGGTAAAGGAACTATCGGCTCGAAGAACTCAAATGGATCAAACATCTCTATGGGGTCATGAACTATCCCCTGAACTGGTGGTACCGGCTCTTGTGGCAATGGTGGGGAGGTGGTAGAGAGGAAACATATACTCAGATACTAGAGGTATGACTAGTGTTGCTGGCCCAGTGACTGTCCTCTCGGAAGATGCAAATAACCAGAAGATGCCATGATAATATACCAAGAAAGAAAAGGTCACTAAATAATCCTAAGATTTATATTTCCCTATTCTAATCTGACCTAAATCCTAATACTATTCTTCCTATTTTGCTATTCCTATCTTATGTGATCTCCCTATCCTATCTTAGTCCTAATGTTCTTGTTTTCAGGGACCAAACCTACAGCTCTGATGCCACACTGTAACACCCTCCAGACCGGGGTATAAGTCTGGGGTTACGATCTAATCACCAAACCTGTACAAGCTTATTAATGAATAATAAAGAAATGAAATTAAACCCCTTTAACACTAACCAGGACCTTTTTAGGTTGAAGTATGAAAACAAGAACCACTAACTACTTTTATTACAAACCAACATTTAAAATCTCACAAATTCTCTTTATTACAAACCATTGTCTAACTTATTTTTAACTAAGTTTAGCTTTTATTCAAACACCCAAACTTATCTATCAACACTCCACCTGCTCGAGAAACTCAAAGCTTTCTTCCTGGATTGGGATCAAACCTTGGGTATAAGAGGATCCCGAGGCTTGACCCGCTTCTTTACCACTCGTGTCCTGATGGGTTTCATATTCCTTTTTAACTGAAAACAATAAGGTGAATAACAACAAAAAGGGGTGAGCCAAAATTGCTCAACAAGTCCACAAATATAAACAGTGTTAAAGCATTATCATTGAATTCGTAACCCAGGTATATCTGCAAAGATATAACCTCATAAGAATCGAAAGAAGGCCATTACTGGCGAATACAAACGAACTACACTGGACTCAAGTTCGCAGCTATACCCTGCTGATCAGCCAGGATACAGTGCAGATCTATATCTCACTATATAGATCCCGTCGGGCACCCAGGCACTACGGCCCATCTCAAGGATCCGGTTATGTCCCGGTCCTTAGGATTAATAAACTTAATCCCGAAAAGTAATGTTATCCAGTCCCTGGAATAGCACCGGAACAATCGGTATACTTTGATATATTCTAATCACCAGAATATATCAATAATGTGAGTAACAATTGAAATATGAATAATAAATTCAAATGAAAAGAATAATTCAAAAATCGAACTGAGATATGAATAAAGGAATTAAGTAATACAAATGTAATAAGAATCTGAAGAGAATATCACTATTCTGGAAAATAGAATAGAGGAGAAACTTGCCTTCTGTGCGACTTACTGCAATTAAATCACTTCCGTCTATCCCCTACTTGACCTGCCTTGCTGGCTTAGTTTCTGTTAGCAAAGTAGAGTGGTTAATTCATTTTGTACTTCGGTTGCACCTTAAATCGACTTCATTTTATTCCTACTATCTACCCATACGCTGATAACCAACTCGAATATTACATATAAGCAAGTAAGACTCGATTAATAACATAATACACATAAGCACATATCGTTCTTATAGTTAAAATAATTTTTAAAATCGAAATCGACTCGCTGATTGCTCCGTTGATCACCTTCTGCTTTATTTCCCATTTTTCCGGAATTTTTCGAACTCGTCTCGGCACGCATTTCGACTGATAATCAAGCAATCAATAAAGTCAACTAATTTTGAGAAGAAATTAGGTCTTTATATTATTTTTAGTGAAAAGAATTCATTTTATGAGTCAACAGGCTTTCGTTTCGCTCAAATCGGACTAACGGTTGAATTATTATCAATTAACACTGATAATTAAATTTATTATTATATAAATAATTATTGCAAATTTTTAAATCCCAAAATAATTTTTAAATAATTATTAAGAAAAATCAAAGTCAAAAATAATTTTTTTATAATTTTTGGAGTTAAAATGAAGAAGTTATGATTTATCGAAAATTATACGACTAATTATCGAAATAATTAATCACTTTATTTTAAATATTTAATAAATAAACTACTAAATAAATAAAAATAAAAAAAATAATTATTTACTAATTTAAAATAATTAATCCCTAATTATTAGGATTAATCACAATTTATTACAAATATTTACAACTTATCGTCATTTATTGATTAGATCGATTATTTACAAATAATCATCGAATTAATTAACTGATACGCAATTTATCGAATAACTACGAATTACTCGAATTATAAATCAACTGAACGATCAATTACTCGCATAATTACGAACTACACACTATTGTCGAATACTACCGAACTAATATATTATTACTAGAATTTAAACGATTCTTTAATCAATTAATTATCGGTATTTAATTATACGATACGAACAATTAATGTCATATTATTCGAATAACTAACGCTTGAATAATAATTCTCATTAGCGAATCACTATTCGTATATTAACTAATTATTAGATTATTAATCATATTATTTAATTATTTTTAATCCTTATTTATTAATTAATTACCTAATTATTAATTAATTATCTAAATTAATTAATTAGATAACTAATAAAATTAATAATAATTAATAATTAATTAAATTTACATTCGAATTTATAATTTAACAAAATAATTCAGAAATTAATAATACTATTTTTCAGAATTTAAATCTAATTTTATCTAATTATCAGAATTATTAAAACTAATTTCTAATTTTCAGAAAATAAATAAATATATAAAAATCCAGAAACAGAAAAACAATTAGAGTTTGGGTTTTTAGGATCGAACCCGGGTCGAAACCGGGTCGACTCGGGTCGAACATGAACACCACCGCCGGTGGGATTTTCCGGCGGGATCGATTCTCCCCCAAAACACTCCGTTCCCTCTCCTTCCTTCACGATTCCTCATCGCCATCAACTCAGCTTCAACCTCGTGGTGTCAAACAGAGTCTCAGATTCCAGCCTTGATTTCTCCGGCCAACTGCGCCCGCCGGCGATACAAACACGGCAACTCCCCGACCACTCACGCGACCTGGTGCAAACTCAGTCTCGCCCCTGTTTAACACACATACACCTAGTATACTCACAAACGACCTCACCGGAGCCGAGTAACCGAAAACGATGATGGGGCCGGCGGTTTTCCGGCGAGTATAAAACCGAAGCAAAAACCATCGACATCGGCATGATCGACTCGAAATCAAACGATCTACAACCCTATGTCACTCAAATTCATCACAACAATCTCTAACAAAAGTACCCAATTCGAAATTAAACCCGAAAATCACAAAATCAAAATCAGTTAATCTACATATATAATTGACAGCAGAATCATAAAATAGAAGTAATAAGCTTTGCAACGGTACTCACATGCTCGATTTGGTGAACAAAATCACGATCAAACTTAGCTTTAATTCCAGGAACTTCAAGAACCCTAATCCCCCTTTTCTGGATTTTCAGCTTATTTTCTGATTTTTTTATAATTAATTAAATTAATTACTGAAAAATTAACTATTTATACTATGTAAAATAATACCCCTAAAAAAAATTAAGGGTCTAATTACACTCCTAATAAAATATTTGGCCCTAATTTTCATAATTTTTTGGGTATTAAAATTTAATTTATAAATATTTTATATATAAATATATGCCAAAAATTCCCAAAATTGTGAATAATTCAAAAATACAAAGAAATGGTATAAATAAAGTCCTATAATTTTATAAAAATAAATGTGATTTTTGTGGGGTTTTTAACACCCAATGGGGCCCGGAAAAGTCATTTTTCGTAAAAGAGAAAATTTTAAAATATCTAAATGTTCAGAATATTGCGATTGTAAAAGCCGTTTGATGAAAAATAGGCCCATTATTTTATTTGAAATAGTGGCTTTTAAGATCATTGTTTGGGTTGCAAAACGTTTGAATGAAACCTTTGAATACGATATAAAATCTGAAAAATACCTTAAACTACAGAAATGATACAGAATACACGTAGCACGTAACAATTAGGGTTTAACAGATAATCACACATAACTGACATATTAATACACATTTTATTATAATATGATATAATACAACGTAAATTTCCCGGTCGTTACAGGAATCATGTGTTAACAGAATTTAGGCATGGTCACGGATATGATAAAGACCTAATTATAAGCACTAGCAATTCAGGTCTGCATCATCAGGTCAATTTTTGTAGGGTAATTCTATAAAAAGTTAGAATTGCTCTAGGCGGCCAACATTTTTTTGGATTATATAAAATATTATTTAGCAGGTAAAACTGATTCAAACACATGCAAAGTTTTTACCAACTGCAGGAGAATTAGCTTACACGCGTTGAATTTGTCTCAAAATCATTTGCTGAATACATTGCAATTTGAATATCTGCTGAGAAGATGACTAGTTAGCTATATTGTTATTAACATTGAAAAACATACTTGAGTTGCTTGGTTTTTTTCATTATTGTTCTTAAGGAAACTAGAAGTTGTGAACCTAATACATTTAAAAACTAGTTAAAGATGATCTATTGGATAGACTTTCAAGCAAGTTATGTCACAAAATAAATAACAGATGCCAAGCACATATATTTTTACTACTTATCGGTATCTTGACTATGTCAGTTCCATAGGTAAGCAATTTTGTATATCTTTTATCCTCTGTCACACTTTCCCTCGTAAAATTTTCTAATAAGCCTTGGACAAGATCCAATCTTTACAACTCAACTCTCAGAACTCATCATTTGGTCTCTTCGCATATTTTTAACCAAAAGTTTCAAATATGGATTCTTAAAGGGGCTCCAAACTTGTTTTCATATGTTTAATTGTAAGTAGGATGACTTGCTTTGTTGCTCTGACCACTGATAATAATCCTCTTCAGGATTTATGTGTTGTTGATGCAATAGCCTAGGTGTATAGATATTTTAAATGCAGGCATTTTTGACATAACTACCTCATTTTCATATTATCTATTGTGTCTACATTTTACTTGTACACTACAAACATCTGACAAACTTGCTTTTTCAGTTTTGGTGAACGGGCTAGTTTGTAAGGACCCCAAGGTTGTAACCGAAAATGATTTCTTTACTAGCGGATTGAACGTAGCTGGTGACACATCATCCAATAAAGTTGGATCAATGTAACCACAGTTAATGTTCTAGGATTCCTAGACTCAACACGCTTGGCATTCTCTTGTTCACTTTGCATCATATGGAATCAATGCTCCACATACGGATCCCCGTGCTACTGAAATTTTAACATTTACCAAAGGTACATTGAGTGTAGGATTTGTCACTTCAAATACTGAAAATCATCATATCATTAAATTCCTTAACAAAGGTGATGTGTTTGTGGTCTCTGAAGGTCTTATACACTACCAACAAATATTGGACATGATAATGCCGTAGTGATTGCTGCTCTTAGAAGCCAAAATATTGGACATGATAATGACATGTTTATATTTACATACCATGGGTGCAGAGAATATATCTTTGATTAAGATGAAGTCAGCTGCAACTCATACAATCTACGATACACTATGTATCACTTTTAAGAGTGGAAGATTGGCTGAGAATTTGATTATAGTTGGATGCTATATTGTTTCTCAAGAACAAATAGCTAAAGAAGTAGATTTCGATATTTTATTGTAACATGCTGATATTTGAATTTTTTTGAAGTATGATATTTTATTTTAAGATTTTGATATGTGGAATTAATTTGGGTTATAGAGAAAAAGAATTATAACTCTTAACTAATTAGGAGTTATTATTAATTTGAAATTCCTATTTGTATATTAATTAAGTCACACTTAATATTTAACACTGAGTTTCATATTAATTTAGTAATTCGAATATCAATATTATCTAATTAATTAGTCATACTTAATTAATATTTTAAATAATTTGAATTCCTTTAATATAATTTAAATCAAATTTAAATTAATAATCCTTCAAGCATTCTTTGTGTATGACCCTATAGGTTTTATTACGTTGGCAATGAATTTTAAATCTAATTTAAAATCGTAAACAATGAGCGGCATCTAGTAATACATCATTGCAACCCAAGTAATAATAATTGAATCGGTGATCGATTAAAACTTTCATGAATAATGTACATATAATATAATCCCTTTAACCTAATATTATAGATTAAACTAGAGACATGTAATGTATCATCCTCGTCATAGTTTAATCCACATTTCATTGATCAATGAGTAGACTATCATATCAAATCAACATTTGAGCGTGGCCACGCATTTCATAGTCTAGCTCACACAAGAGGCCATAATATCACTCCTAAAATAGGAGTGTTAAATCCCTTTTAGATCATTCAATTTCTCATACGATCATATATACCCAATGTCTACTTTTTTCATTACCCGGTCAGGATAACTTTTAATGGAATCAATGTATATTAATTCTCGTATAAAAATATAATGACTTCAGGTCTAAGGACCATTACATCATTATCACTGTGAGAATTACTATGACACAATAGACATGGAGAATCTCACATCGAGTCAGTCCACCACTATGTACATTTACATATGCCTGTTTTTTAAGTTTGGTATCACTATACCTATGATCAATGAGATATGATCATCATCAACAAACACCAGTCTTAATGCATTATTATTGTCCCTTAATAATAATACTCGACTAGGGACCTTTAGAAATATTGATACTATTCATATAACCTCATTTCTAAGTCACGTACTTAAAGATATAGAATTGCATATCATATTCCAAAGACATTTATTAATCTAACATTTATATCGCAGTAAATTAAGAATTAATAATTATAAAGGGAATAATCGATGGAACATAAAATTAATAATCCAATGTCTTAACTAAAATATCATAGTGTTGTCTTTAGGGCACAAACTCTAACACATTGCTGTTATAGGATCTGCCTTCTATCAATAAGTCAGAATCGATGAAATTAAATTTTTTTGATAATCAAATTTGATATTTCGGTTATGCCGTACCATTATATTCATGAAAAGTGTTTA